>NC_088402.1:51528273-51543273 GCF_034236695.1 Oncorhynchus nerka
GCACAGAAAATCTTTCCCGTAGTTTTTTTTATTGCTTTTTCTCCCCGGTCCCTAAACGTCTTCGCTGAGATAAGCAGAGAGGAAAGATGAAAAAGAAAACACACTCAACCAATGTCAACTAGATCGAAGCATTCATTTTATCAATTTATTCCATTATTCTGGTGAGAAAGGGTTTAATTAGTCTTCTAGGGCAACAAGAAATGGTTGAAGAAAAGCTGAATGTAAGTTGACTAACAAATATCCTGCCAAAATGTCAGATAATATAAGTAGAAACACAAAATATCACCACCATCTCTGACTGTACAGCGCATGTTCTATATTTGCGGGTTAGGGTCAGGTGTGGGGCTCAGCTTTTCACCTTAGCAAGTAAACATAAACAGCTGACCCGCGCATCACTAAACACACACGCACACACACGCACACACGCACACACAAACATAGAAACCAGTTCTCCTGCCCTGTATTTTCACCTGCGTTTGGTGTGAAAGGGTGTAATGGGAGTCCTTTAGCTCTTCCCTTTTCCCTACATCCATCTCTGCCCATCTCTCTCTACATCTGTGTCTCTCTCCACCTCTCTGCCCATCTCTCTCTACATCTGTGTCTCTCTCCACCTCTCTGCCCATCTCTCTCTACATCTGTGTCTCTCTCCACCTCTCTGCCCATCTCTCTCTACATCTGTCTCTCTCCACCTCTCTGCCCATCTCTCTACATCTGTGTCTCTCTCCACCTCTCTGCCCATCTCTCTCTACATCTGTCTCTCTCCACCTCTCTGCCCATCTCTCTCTACATCTGTGTCTCTCTCCACCTCTCTGCCCATCTCTCTCTACATCTGTGTCTCTCTCCACCTCTCTGCCCATCTCTCTCTACATCTGTCTCTCTCCACCTCTCTACCCATCTCTCTCTACATCTGTGTCTCTCTCCACCTCTCTACCAATCTCTCTCTACATCTGTGTCTCTCTCCACCTCTCTGCCCATCTCTCTCTACATCTGTGTCTCTCTCCAGCCCCCTGCCCATCTCTCTCCCTCTTACTTTCTCGCTATTGCTCTTTCTGCTTGAGTGTGCTCCCTAACAACTAAAGAAACTCAGGGGGCAGGAGGTGTCTCTGTGTTGTTTCCTTTATGTCTGCATGTGAATGTGTTACTTTTACCTGCATATGCGTGTGTGTGTGTGTGTGTGTATGTATGTATTTATGAAGCAGTGTGCGGGTGTGTGTGTATTAATCAATGTGCGTGTGCGTATACTATTAATGTAGGTGGAGAGGCATGGCAGGGTGTGAAGGAGCCCTGTGATAATGACAGGCATTATGTAACATGCAGATTGCATAAGGCAGACTGGTATTTTAGGCCCACATATTGAGGATTTATAAGTAATTTTGCAGTGGGTGTACTGTATGTATGCCTGTGTGTACATTTGTGCAGAGAGAATGAATGTGAAAGATTTACACAAAAAAAACATCCAAAAGGACTAAATCAAGGCAGAAAGGAGTCGGAGCACTCAACACAAAAAGCAGAGGTTGGTTTATTTTTGCTCACTTTAATCCATTGTACAGAGACGTAATGTGTTTGAGTGTGTGTATGTGTTTTTTGGTTACTGTATATGAGAGCCAATGGGCATACCACACGTACAGTACTGTAAGTTCACTGTGAAAGGGGATGTATGTACTGTATGTATGCATATCTGTTTTTGTTTGAGGTCTAAGGTCCTAATCCCTATACATTTGACCTCAGAGAGCTGTGTCCAGCAGAGCTTTGCTGACATGTCACCACACACACACACACGCAAGGACAGGGTTGGGGAGTAACGGATTACATATCATCCATTACATATAAGGGATTACAAAGAAACGGTAACTGTAATCCGTTATGTTACCAGCAAAAATATTATAATCAGATTACAGACACTTCTGAAAAACTATGATTACTTTCAGAATGACTTTTAAAATCAGAAAGGATGCTTGCGGAAAATCATTTTTGACACTCTGTTTTTGAGCGAGTCTGACCACAAATCAGAGACCACTATGATGACACACCAAATGTGTTTGAAGGATAGCGGGAAAAGAGCAGGATTTTTTGTTGTTGTAGTCTTACAGTCCAAGCTATGTCTTCCAATGGTGCGACTGCTGTCGGCATCCAAAGATGATCCAACTTGAATACATTTACATTTACATTTAAGTCATTTAGCAGACGCTCTTATCCAGAGCGACTTACAAATTGGTGCTTTCACCTTATGACATCCAGTGGAACAGCCACAGTGAATAGACACTTGGAGGTAAGGAGGACAGCAGTGGTGTAGTCTATGGCGATACGGACGTCACTTACTATTGATATCTACAAAGCGCATTGATGTGAATCAACGCTGCTGATCTCTCAGTTAGCTACTCCTTGCAGATTGTGGTTGTTGTGGATGTGTATTTGAAACCAGTGGACAGCCAGTGAAAAATGCACTCTTGCAACAGCTGCATAGTACGGATCCCAGCATATGGAATAAAAGGGGGGCTTTGATAGCTTAATCTAATTCATGCTCATTAAAATAATATATCCATATGCCTAATGAACACATGCTCAAAGTTGTACACTTTTGATAGACTTAAAAGGGGCAATCTGTAGTTGCTACATCCATTTTTATATATACAGTACACAGTACCAGTCAAAAGTTTGGACACACCTACTCATCGTAGGGTTTTTCTTTATTTTCTTTCTACAGTGTAGAATAATAGTGATGACATAGAAACTATGAAATTACACATATGGATTCATGTAGTCACCAAACGTGTGTGAAACAAATTATTTTATATTTGAGATTCTTCAAAGTAGCCACACTTTGAATTGATGACAGCTTTGCACGCTTTTGGCATTCTCTCAACCAGCTTCATGAGATAGTCACCTGGAATGGATTTCAATTAACAGGTGTGCCTTGTTAAAGGTTCATTTGTGGAATTTCTTTCCATCTTAATGCATTTGAGACAATCAGTTATGTTGTGACATGGTACAGTAGGGGTAGTATACAGAAGATAGCCCTATTTGGTAAAAGACCAAGTCCATATTATGGCAAGAAGAGCTCAAATAAACAAAGAGAAATGAGAGCCCATCATTACTTTAAGACACGAAGGTCAGTCAATTCTGAACATTTCAAGAAGTTTGAAAGAGTCTTCACGTGCAGCCACAAAAACCATCAAGCGCTATGATTAAACTGGCTCTCATGAGGACCAGGAAAGGAAAGGTAGACCCAGAGTTACCTCTGCTGCAGAGGATATGTTCATTAGAGTTAACAGCCTCAGAAATTGCAGCCCAAATATATGCTTCACAAAGTTCAAGTAACAGACACATCTCAACATCAACTGTTCAGAGAAGAGGGCGTGAACCAGGCCTTCATGGTCAAATTGCTGCACAGAAACCAGTAGTAAAGGACACCAATAATAAGAGACTTGCTTGGGCCGAAAACACGAGCAATGGACATTAGACCGGTGGAAATCTGTCCGTCGGTCTGATGATTCCAAATTTGAGATTTTTGGTTCCAACCGATGCAGAGTAGGTGAACGGATGATTTCCGCATATATAGTTCCCACCGTGAAGCATGGAGGAGAAGGTGTGATGGTGTGGGGTAATTTGCTTGTGACACTGTCCGTGATTTATTTAGAATTCAAGGCACACTTAACCAGCATAGCATACACCATCCCATCTGGTTTATGCTTGGTGGGACTTGAATGACATTTTTTAAACTTTTATTTTTATTTCACCTTAATTTAACTAGGTAAGCCAGTTGAGAACAAGTTCTCATTTACAACTGCAACCTGGTCAAGATAAAGCAAAGCAGTTACACATGGGATAAGCAAACGTACAGTCAATAACACAATAGGAAAATCTATGTACAGTGTGTGCAAATGTAGTAAGATTATGGGGGTAAGGCAATAAATAGGCCATGGTGTCAAAATAATTACATTTTAGCAATTAACGCTGGGGTGATAGATGTGCAGATGATGATGTGCATGTAGAGATACTGTGGAGCAAAAGAGTTAAAAAAACAAAACAATATGGGGATGAGGTAGTTGGGTGTGCTATTTACAGATGGGCTGTGTATAGGTACAGTGATCGATAAGCTGCTCTGACAGCTGATGCTTAAAGTTAGTGAGTGAGATATAAGTCTCCAGATTCCGTGATTTTTGCAATTCATTCCAGTCATTGGCAGCAGAGAACTGGAAGGAAAAGCAGCCAAAGGAGGTGTTGGCTTTGGGGATGACCAGTGAAAAATACCTGCTGTAACGCGTGCTACGGGTGGGTGTTGCTATGGGGACCAGTGAGCTGAGATAAGGCGGAACTTTACCTAGCAAAGACTTATAGATAACCTGGAGCCAGTGGGTTTGGTGACAAATATGTAGCGAGGGCCAACCAAAGAGAGCATACACGTCGCAGTGGTGGGTAGTATAAGGAGCGTTGGTGTGAAAACAGATGGCACTGTGATAGACTACATCCAATTTGCTGAGTAGAGTGTTGGAGGCTATTTTGTAAATGACATCGTCGAAGTTAAGGATCGGTAGGATGGTCAGTTTTACGAGGGTGTGTTTGGCAGCATGAGTGAAGGAGGCTTTGTTGCGAAAGAGGAAAACAATTCTAGATTTCATTTTGAATTGGAGATGCTTAATGTGAGTCTGGAAGGAGAGTTTACAGTCTAACCAGACACCTAGGTATTTGTAGTTGTCCACATAGTCAGAACCGTCCAGAGTAGTGATACTAGCAAGTGCGGGCAGCAATCGGTTGAAGAGCATGCATTTAGTTTTACTAGCATTTAAGAGCAGTTGGAGGCCACGGAAGGAGTGTTGTATGGCATTGAAGCTCGTTTGGAGGTTTGTTAACACAGTGTCCAAGGAAGGGCCAGATGTATACAGAATGGTGTTGACTGCATAGAGGTGGATCAGAGAATCACCAGCAGCAAGAGCGACATCATTGACATATACAGAGAAAAGAGTCAGCCCGAGAATTGAACCCTGTGGCACCCCCATAGAGACTGCCCGAGATCCAGACAACTGGCGCTCCGATTTGACACACTGAACTCTATCTGAGAAGTAGTTGGTGAACCAGGCGAGGCAGTCATTTGAGAAACGAAGGCTATTGAGTCTGCCGATAAGAATGCGGTGATTGACAGAGTCGAAAGCCTTGGCCAGGTCGATGAAAACAGCTGCACAGTATTGTCTCTTATCGATGGCACTTATGATATCTTTTAGGAACATGAGTGTGGTTGAGGTGCACCCGTGACCAGCTCGGAAACCAGATTGCATAGTGGAGAAGGTACGGTCGGAATTGAAATGGTCGGTGATCTGTTTGTTAACTTGGCTTTCGAAGACAGTTTGTGTCTAGAGTGTCACTCCCTTTGATGAGGGGGAAGATCGCGGCAACTTTCCAATCTATAGGGATCTCAGACAATGCAAAAGAGAGGTTGAACAGGTTAGTAATAGGGGTTGCAACAATTTCGGCTGATAATTTTAGAAAAAGAGGGTCCAGATTGTCTAGCCCAGCTGATTTGTAGGGATCCAGATAATGCAGCTCTTTCAGAACATCATCTACCTGGATTTGGGTAAAGGAGAAGCGGGGGGAGCTTGGGCAAGTTGCTGCAGGGGGTGCAGAGCTGTTGACCGGGGTAGGGATAGCCAGGTGGAAAGCATGGCCAGCCGTAGAAAAATGCTTTTTGAAATTCTCAATTATCGTAGATTTATCGGCGTTGAGAGTGTTTCCTAGCCTCAGTGCAGTGGGCAGCTGGGAGGAGGTGCTCTTATTCTTCATGGACTTTACAGTGTCCCAAAACCTTTTGGAATTAGTGCCACAGGATGCGAATTTCTGTTTGAAAAAGCTAACTTTAGCTTTCCTAACTTTCTGTGTGTATTGGTTCCTCACTTCCCTGAAAAGTTGAATATCACGGGGGCTGTTCGATGCTAATGCAGTACGCCGCAATATGTTTTTGTGCTGGTCAAGGGCAGTCATGTCTGGAGTTAACCAAGGACTATATTTGTTCTTAGTTCTACATTGTTTGAATGGGAAATTCTTATTTAACCTCTTGAAACTAGGGGGCACTATTTTCATTTTTGGAAAAATAACATTCCCAAAGTAAACAGGGTATTTTATCAGGACAAGATGCTAGAATATGCATATAATTGACAGCTTAGGATAGAAAACACTCTAGTTTCCAAAACTGTAAGATTATTGTCTGTGAGTATAACAGAACTGATATTGCAGGCGAAAGCCTGAGAAAAATCCAATCAGGCAGGGACTCTTATTTAGAAAGCTCTGCGTTCCTATGCGTCCCTATTGAGCAGTGAATGGGATATTCACTGATTTCTGGGCATGGTAGAATAGATTCAGGGCATAATGTACAGACAAGGGTATGGTAGGATGTGAGTACAGTGGGGGTAAGCCCAGGCATTGAGTGACAATGAGGGAGCTTACATCTCTGGAGACACCAGTTAAGCCAGGTGAGGTCACCCCATGTGTGGTTTGTGTGACAAAAGAGCTATCTAAGGCATGTTGAGCTGGAGTAGGGGCTCTACAGTGAAATAAAACAGTAATAACTAACCGAAACAGCAGACATCATGTTGACATTAGAGAGAGGCATGACTATCATTTGTTTTTCAATAGGACACTGACCTAGCACAACTCCATGATGTGTAAGGGCTATTTGACCAAGAAGGAAAGTGACGGAGTGCTGCATCAGATGACCTGGCCTCCACAATCACCCTACCTCAACCCAAATGAAATGGTTTGGGATTAGTTGGACCGCAGTGATGGAAAATCAGCCAAAAAGTGCTCAGCATATGTGAGTACTCTTTCAAGACTCTTGGAAAAGCATTCCATTTGAAGCTCGTTGAGAGAATGCCAAAATTATACAAACCTGTCATCAAGGCAAAGGGTCGCTACATTGAAGAATCTAAAATCCAAAATATATTTGGATTTCTTTAATTAACTCTTTTTTTGGTTACTACATGATTCCATTTGTGTTATTTCATAGTTGTGATTTCTTTACTATTATTGTACAATGTAGAAAATAATAAAAATAAAGATTAACCCTTGAATGAGTAGGTGTGTCCAAACTTTTGAAGTCGGAAGTTTACATACACCTTAGCCAAACACATTTAAATACATTTAAACTCAGTTTTTCACAATTCCTGATATTTCATCCTAGTAAAAAATCCCTCTCTTAGGTATGTTAGGATCACCACTTTGTTTTAAGAATGTGAAATGTCAGAATAATAGTAGAGAGAATTATTTATTTCAGCTTTTATTTCTTTCATCACATTCCCAGTGGGTCAGAAGTTTACATACACTCAATTAGTATTTGGTAGTATTGCCTTTAAATTGTTTAACTTCTTATGGCTGCAGGGGCAGTATTGAGTAGCTTGGATGAAAAGGTGCCCATTGTAAACGGCCAGCTCCTCAGTCTCAGTTGCTAATATATAAAGTTATATAAAGTTTCCAAAACTGTCAAAATATTGTCTGTGAGTGTAACAAAAACAGATATTGCAGGCGAAACCCTGAGGAAAATCAAAACAGGAAGTGGCTTCTATTTTGAAACCTCCATGTTCCATAGCCTCCCTACACTCCATTTAAAGGGATATGAACCAGATTCCTTTTCCTATCGCTTCCTCAAGGTGTCAACAGTCTTCAGACATAGTTTCCATTTTCCAACTGTATCCATTGATTCTTGAACTGTCACACTTCATGAGAACCTAAAATGTTTTTTCTCCAATGTTTGTAAATATTTTCAATGTAAACAAACACTGTGTTCCCTCGTAACACGGTTAAAACAATAATTTTGATATCATGGATGGTCAGTCCTTACATCCATAGCTCTGTCTATTAATCTAAGAGTGGTTACATTTCTCCAGGCCCATCCCTCAGCTTTTAACCGAAACAGAGGCGGGGCGATCGTTTTGTTATTATTTCGTCTGTGGTTTGCCCTTTAAACAGCTGCATATTATCAAGATATCAAAGTAATAAAAACAAAATCAAAAAAAGTAGGCCTGTATCAAATACAGCATATATCATTCATTTTTCAGATGTAAGTAGCACTTTTCAGTAGTGTTTAAAGCATGCCATTCCTGAGTCCAATCAGTCCTCCATGACAACAAAATCATAAACAGAGTAGGGATGGCTAATAAGTCCTTAGTTTTGGGGTTATGCTCAGGTTAAACAATTAGACTAATCTATATTTCCATCTTTCCAAGTCCTATTTTTGAAGATCAAGGGGTGTATAATTTATTGGAATGACTGAAATTCTGATAGACTTTGCTTTTAATATAAAGATATCATGTAATCATATTATTGTATGTAGTAAGAACACATGGGTTAGAAGAAGCCTACTTAACCTCTTAAGTCGACCCTCTACTTTTTTGAACATTCTGTTAAAAATCGCGCAACATTTCAGCGCCCTGCTACTCATGCCAGGAATATAGTATATGCATTTGCTTAGTCTGTGTGGATAGAAAACACTCAGACGTTTAAAAAACTGGTTAAATCACTGCTGTGGCTTTACCAGAACGGCATTTACATCGAAAAGCACAGGAAAAACTGATCACTGAAAATGGGAAAATATATCCATGCGCTACTTGAACCCATTGATAAAGGTGAACCACAATTAATTGACTGAGGTTGCAGTACCTACAGCTTCCACACGGTGTCTAGAGTCTTGTCATTTCCCTTCGAGTTTTTTCTTGGTCAAACACATACAGGACACCGTATTTCCTCCGGTCTAGGACCGAATATTTTCGTTGAGTTTCTAGCCGGACATTTTTCCAGACGGACAGCTAATGATCTTTACATCGCCTCCTGATGAATTTTATCGCTTATTAACGTTTACTAATACCTAAAGTTGCATTACAAACGTATTTCGAAGTGTTTTGTGAAAGTTTATCGTCAACTTTTTGAATTTTAAAAAATGACGTTACGTTTTGAAACGATGTTTTTTTCGTTTATCACACAGTCTACATATAACGATATCTAGGCTTTATATGGACCGATTTAATCGAAATAAAGACCCAAATAGTGTTTATGGGACATCTAGGAGTGCCAACAAAGAAGATGGTGAAAGGTAATGAATGTTTTCTATTTTATTGTGCGGTTTGTGTAACGCCGAAATGCTAATTATTTTGTTTACGTCCCCTGTGGGTCTTTTGGGGTGTTGCATGCTATCAGATAATAGCTTCTCATGCTTTCGCCGAAAAGCATTTTAAAAATCTGACTTGTTGCCTGGATTCACAACGAGTGTAGCTTTAATTCGATACCCTGCATGTGTATTTTAATGAACCTTTGAGTTTTAACTAATACTATTAGCATTTAGCGTAGCGCATTTGCATTTCCAGAGCTCTAGTTGGGACGCAAGCGTCCCGAGTAGAAGCAACAGGTTAACCAACCCATAATGTAAAATGTAACATCCATATATGGCCAGCTATGTAAACTTTAACATTCATTTATCCTGCAATAGATGTCGTTCAATTGGTAACATACATTTGCCTTCTTCTAATGCCTCTTAAGAGGAAAGTAATCTAAAAGTAACTGAATGTAATCACATTATGTTACTGAGTCAGGTAATCAAAAAGTTACAGGACTGATTACAATTTTGGACAGGTAACTGTAACTGATTATATTTAGAAAGTAACCTACTCAACCCTGCACATGCACCTATGCACACACACACGCGCACACACACAAACACGCACGGTCCCACACACACAATAACAATAATACACTAGTAGCTCATGTGTTGTAGAGAGTCACATTTGTGAGTCAGAGAAAGACTCTCCAACGGCCTCTCCATGCCTCCTCTCTCAGCTGTGCCTTGCTCCATGCATGACTGTACCCCTGTAAAAATAGACCTCTTAAAGGGCCAGCAACCAGTCAGTCCCAAACAAGAGGCCAGTCAATTCAAGAAGTACACTGACATTCCATTTACAATTATCTTTCATGAGTTTCAATTAGGAATTTGTGTGTGTGTTTGTTTATGCGTCTGTGCATGCTCATGTGTGCGTGTGTGTGTGTGTTTCTAGAAGAGGGAGAGTGAGTTCATTCTCATTCAGAGATGTACTCACTCTTCAGCATCCCCCACACGCTCACACACGCACACACACATGGTGTTGACAACAAACCTTGGATGAAATTGGTTGTAACACGGTTTCTATTATCCCTTTAGCTTTCGGAATGAACCCTGGTGGGTTCTTAGGCGATACTGAGCTCTTTAAACTTCTGACCTTACCATTCAAATTAGGATCGTCATGTAAACTGTCAAAGAGAAGGAGTCAGCAGGCAGTGCCAGGTAGGTACTCAGTTTCCCAACGAGGACATGTGTTTGAGTGACAGTGAATGCGACTGACAGGCACAGTGGGAGTCAGACGCCATTCCGGCTTCATCTCAGAGGATTGAGACAGGAGACTACAACTTCAAATGAAAACAAAAGGCCTAACACAACAAATCTACATGTGTGAACTGATACCAGCCCACCCTGCCAAACCTAACGCACGCATGCAAACACACACACACACACTCGCACTTACGCACTTATGCACACACTCACACATACACACCCGGATGGACATTCAGAAAAACACACAGTAACAAAGAAGTGCCCAACTTTGCCTAGTCCTTTCAAAGGCAAGGGCGAATCCGACACCAAAAACAACATTGAAGCGGTTGAAAGTACAATCGATTCATATACGCGTAACAGACTAACAGATGCTGACCATGCATACTCTTACGTCATAATATGATACACAGTATCTCCTAGCTCTGGAATATTACTGGGAGACAGCTATATGTCTGACACCAGATGAACATTCAGTAAACTCTCTATTTCAGACTGGAAGGGGTGAAGTTTAACCATAGACACTGATTTAAGGTCAATGTAGTGTTTTTCTCACTGTGGATTAACTTCTACTTGTAGTATTCCAATCATCTTCAACAGTCAGTCCAGGAGGGAAGGAAATTGTTGGACTACATGTGCAATACTTGGTAATGGAAATTTAAACTGACTTTGGGGTACCAAGAAACACACCGTGTAATTGAAAGAGGTTTGAGTATGTGAGCTGCAGTGGCTGGAGCCCTCCCGTGGAAGCAGAAAGAGCTATAATCATGCATGTATGAGCATTACCTCCTTCACCATAGTGCTATAACTAGATATCACGCAGTGGGCAGAGAAACAGGGAGTGCTGTACCCCCAAAAAAAACACTCACTTCCACGCAGTGTTATAGCACACACTCATACATACGGACGCAAGTGCGCACACACACGCAAGGATGCAAGGGCGCACACAAGCACGCACGTCTAACTCCTTTCAAAGTGAACCCACTATTGAGATCAATCTCAGACTATAGCAACACACAAATCAAGTTCCCATCTCTTCTTAAAAAATGCACTGTCTAAAAATGCATTGTCTAACTGCTTACATTTTTTCAAATGGCATAGCCACAATAATATTTCCTCTGTTACAGGTATGAATGGACCCAACCCAGACAGTCTAGCTTACTCCTTTTATTCATGATTGATTGGAGTCTATTTGTCCGATTATCTGTATTTGTCCTGCACTTTGTACTGGTCTAAAGGGACTGCTCTTGTGAGAATTTCAATTTGATCCTTGAATACAGAACCGTGCTTTCTGTCTGTCCTTTAACCCCAACGTCCAACGCCACCACCACATTTACAGTCTGTATCTAACACTCCCCCTTTCCCATATCTGCCCTCTGCATGGGGGTATCTACCCCATCTGTTTGACTGCTGACACCCATATGTGCCTCCTCTCTGTCTGTGCCAACCTAATTTAGATAGGAATATATGTTTCTGCTTATAATTTCTGACATTTCTGTAGACTATTTGTTAGTCAACTTGTCTATCATTTGTCACACCCTGATATGTTTCACCTGTCTTTGTGCTTGTCTCCACTCTTCCAGGTGTCGCACATCTTCCCATTATCCCCTGTGTATTTAAACCTGTGTTCTCTGTTTGTCTATTGCCAGTTCGTCTTGTCTTGTCAGGTCTTACCAGCGTTCTTTCCCGCCTTCCCTTTTCTCTAGTTCTGAGTCTCTGCCATCCAGTACCTGCCTGACTCTAACCTGATTATGAACCTCCGCCTGGCCTGAACCCGAGCCTGCCTGCCGTCCTGTACCTGCCTGACTCTGACCTGATCATGAACGTCTGCCTGACCTCAACCTGCCCTTTGCCTGCCCCTTGATTCCAATACATAATCTGAGAACTGTACTATCCACCTATCATGTCTGCATCTGGGTCAAATCCTGGGTCATTAACCTGAGAGTGTTGGGTATTCACAGGGCGAATATGCAGTTCCTGCTCATTGAATCTCCTCATGCACCCGTGGTTTTGGGGTTTTCCTGGCTCCAGGGACACAGTTCCCTGATTGACTGGGCTACTGGTTCAATCCTGGGTTGGCGCCCGTTTTGCCATGGGTATTACCTGAAGTCGGAGCTGCCTGCCCCGTGACATCTTCCTGCGGGCTTGGGAAAAGCCCTGGACCTCTCTGCCGTTCCTGTGGAGTACCAGGACCTCTATGAGGTTTTCAGCAAGGCCAGTGCCACCGCGCTTCCTTCCATCGGCCCTATGACTGCTGCCATCGACCTTCTCCCTGGCATTACACCACCCCGGGGGCGGCTTTATTCCCTGTCAGGTCTGGAGACCAAGGCGATGGAGATGTATATTGAGGACTCCCTGGCTGCAGGGGGTATCCATCCTTCTGCCTCCCATGCCAGCGCAGGGTTCTGCTTTGTGGAGAAGAACAACAAAACCCTGCGTCCGTGTTTTGACTACCGGGGCCTGAATGACATCATGGTTAAAAAAACGTTTCCTGCTCCCACTCATTGCCTCGGCTTTCGAGCCTCTCCAGGGGGCTACCATCTTCTCCAAGTTTGACCTCCGGAACCCCTATCATATGGTACGGATGCGGGAAGGGGATGAGTGAAAGACTGCCTTTACCATGGCTAGAGGCCACTACTAATACCTGGTGATGCCTTTTGGACTGACCATCACTCCTGATGTGTTCCAGGCCCTGGTAAACAATGTTCTCCGGGAACATGTTGAACCGTTTCGTTTTTGTCTACATTGATAACATCCTCGGGTTTTCTCACTCAGCTCAAGAACATGTCCTCCATGTCAGACAAGTCCTCTAGGGTCTTCTGGAGAACCAGCTATATGTCAAAGCGGAAATATGCAAATTACATCCCTCCACCATCTCCATCCTGCTGCAGGCAACATCCAGATGTATCCTTAAAAGGTGAGTGTGGTGGTGGATTGGCCGCAACCCACCTCCAGTGTTCAGCTGCAGTGCTTCCTGGGGTTCGCCAATATCTACTGCTGGTTCATCTGGAGCTACAGCACACGGGCGTCCCCCCCTGTCAGCACTCAAATGTCCCAAGGTCCTGTTTAAGTGGTCTATAGCTGCAGACCAGGCGTTCTTGGACCTCAAACACCAATTCATTACCGCCCCCAAACTAATCCATCCAGAGCCTTCCCAGACGTCAGAGTGGGGGATGTCCTGTCCCAGTGTTCGGCCCAAGATCAAAAGCTGCATCCTTGCGCATTCCTCTCCTATCGTCTCGACCCCATGGAAAGGAATTACAACATCCGGTTAGCCAGAGGGGCCCCGGATGACCGGATGTTTGTCCCGGACTCTGCCTGTTCCTCGGTTCTGGAATGGGCTCATTCCTCTCAACGGGCCTTCCATCCTGGCTCCTGTCAGAACCTGGCCTTTGTACGACAACATTTTTGGTGGCCAACCTTGGTTCCTGATGTCTCCGCATTCGTGCACCGTGTGTGCCCAGAATAAGACTCGTCGGCAAGCTCCAGCTCGCTTCCCTCAACCCCTTCCCATCCCTCACCGTCCCTGGTCACACATATCCCTGGACTTCGTCACTGGTTTCCCCTTGTCTGATGGCAACACGGTTATCCTTACTGTGGTGGACTGGTTTTCCAAAGCCTCCCACTTCATCCCTTTGCCCAAGCTACCCTCAGCCAAGGAGTCAGCCCAGCTTATGGTGCAGCACGTCTACCGGATCCATGGACTTCAGGTGGACATGGTCTCTGACGGGGGTCTCAGTTCTCGTCCCAGTTCTGGAAGGCGTTCTTCACGCTCATTGGGTCATCGGCCAGCTTGTCCTCTGGGTTCCACCGCCAGTCTAACGGCCATCCAGAGCGAGCCAATCAGGACATGGAGACGACTCTTTGCTGCCGGGTCTCCGCCAATCCCACCACCTTGAGCCAGAATCTCATGTGGGTAGAATATGCCCGCAACACCCTCCCTTGCTCAGCCATTGGTCTCGCTCCCTGGGATATCAGCCCCCGCTCTTCCCGGAGCAAGAGGAAGAGGTCAGCATACCCTCGGCCCAGATGTTCATCTGCCACTGTCACCATACCTGGAAGAGAGCTCGGTCGGCTCTTCTCAAGACCAGCTCCAGGTATCGACAACAGGCGGACCACCACCAGACACCGGCTCCCGTTATTGTCTCGGGCAGAGGGTATGGCAATCCAATCCTGACCTGCCCCTCCGGGTAGAGTCTTGCAAACTGTCCCCCTGTTTTATCAGCTCTTTCCCCATCTCCAAGATCCTTAGCCCCTCTGACGTTCGTCTTCTGTTGCCCCGTACCCTCCATATACACGACCATTCAAAAGTTTGGGGTCACTTAGAAATGTCCTTGTTTTTTAAAGAAAAGCTACTTATATGTTCATTAAAATAACTTAAAAATAATCAGGGATACAGTGTAGACATTGTTAATGTTGTAAATGACTATTGTAGCTGGAAACTGCAGATTTTTTAATGGAATATCTACATTGGCGTACAGGGGCCCATTATCAGCAACCATCACGCCTGTGTTCCAATGGCACGTCGTGTTAGCTAATCCAAGTTAATCATTTTAAAAGGCTAATTGATCATTAGAAAACCCTTGTGCAATTATGTTAGCACAGCTGAAAACTGTTAATAAATGATTGGAACCAAGACTTAAAAAGAACTGATATTGGCG
>NC_088402.1:53900773-54123273 GCF_034236695.1 Oncorhynchus nerka
GGTTGAGGTCTTTGCAGGACACGTCTCTTCCCATCAGGTCTACTATGATGGTGGAGAGGCTTCCTTTACATGGACTGGAACAGACCCAGAGAAAACACCATACTCTCATTTTCACCAGCTAGAACTCCTTATTGACAATTTGTGTTCTTACCTCGGCTCTTTCTGAACAACACCTGCTCTTTCTGAACAACACCTGCTCAAGCTCGATGGGGCCGACAGAGATGGCAGATTCGCTTCTAGTCCGTAGGAAACTTTGCAGTATTTTGTTTTTTTAATGTATTACTTCTTACATTGTTAGCCCAGAAAACCTTAAGTGTTATTACATACAGCCGGGAACAACTAATGGATATCAGAGAGATGTCAACTTACCAGCACAACCAGCATTACGACCAGGAATACAACTTTCCTAAAGCGGATCCTTTGTCTGCACCTCCCAGGGCATTTGAACTGATTCCAGAGGGCGACCCAAAACAACGCCATCGGAGGAGAGTGTGCTGGAGCAGTCTTCTAGTGAGGCTTAGATACGCGCACACCACCCACCGCATCCGAGTATATTACCCGCTAATGTCCAGTCCCTAGTTAACAAAGTCGATGAAATCAGGGCAAGAGTTTCTTTTCAAAGAGATATCCGGGATTGTAACATACTCTGTTTCACGGAAACATGGCTAGCTTGGGACATGCTGTCGGAGTCAGTACAGACAACAGGATTTTCAGTGCATCGCGCCGACAGGAATAAACATCTCTCCGGTAAGCAGAAGGACTTAGGGTGTATGTTTCATGACTAACGACTCATGGTGTAATTGTAACAACATAAAGGAACTCAAGTCCTTTTGTTCACCTGATCTATAATTCCTCACAATCAAATGCAGACCATATTATCTCCCAAGAGAACTCTCCTCGGTTATTGTCACAGCTGTGTATATCCTCCCCGCAAGCGGATACCAAGACGGCCATCAAGGAACGTCTTTATGCAAACGACTTTATGCAAACTGGAAGCCATATATCCTGTGGCTGAATTTATTGTAGTTGGGGATTTTAACAAAGCTAATTTGAGGAACAAGCTCAACCATTGCTACTCTAACTTCCGCGATGCCCCCGCCCTCCTTTTGGCAAATCTGACCATGACTCCATCTTGTTGCTCCCCTCCTATAGGCAGAAACTAAAACAGGAAGCGCCCGTGCTCAGGTCTATCCAACGCTGGTCTGACCAATCCGATCCCATCCTTCAAGATTGCTTCGATCACGTGGACTGGGATATGTTCCGGGTAGCCTCAGAGAACAACATTAACGCATACACTGACTCGGTGAGCGAGTTTATAAGGAAGTGTATAGGATGTTGTACCCACTGTGACTATTAAAGCGGCCCGCTACCAAAGACTGTGGGCTCTACTTCTCCGTGGCCGATGTGAGTAAAACATTTAAACGTGTTAACCCTCGCAAGGCTGCCGGCCCAGACGACATACCTAGCCTCGTCCTCAGAGCATGCGCAGACCAGCTGGCTGGTGTGTTTACGGACATATTCAATCAATCCCTATCCCAGTCTGCTCTCCTCACATGCTTCAAGATGGCCAACATTGTTCCTGTTCCCAAGAAAGCCAAGGTAACTGAATGACTATGTAAATGACTATCGTCCCGTAGAACTCACTTCTGTCATCATGAAGTGCTTTGAGAGACTAGTCAAGGATCATATCACCACCTTACCTGTCACCCTAGACCAGTGGTTGCCAAACTTTTTATAGTCCCGTACCCCTTCAAACATTCATCTCCAGCTGCATACCCCCTCTAGCACCAGGGTCAGCGCACTCTCAAATGTTGTTTTTTGCCATCATTGTAAGCCTGCCACACACACACTAGACGATACATTTATTAAACATAAGAATGAGTGTGAGTTTTTGTCACAACCCGGCTCGTGGGAAGTGACAAAGAGCTCTTATAGGACCAGAGCAAAAATAATAATATTATAATAATCAATCATTTTGCTCTTTATTTAGCCATCTTACATTTAAGACTTTATTTGTTTATCGAAAATTGTGAATAACTCACCACAGGTTAATGAGAAGGGTGTGCTTGAAAAGATGCACATAACTCTGCAATGTTGGGTTGTATTGGAGAGAGTCTCAGTCTTAAATCATTTTTCACACACAGTCTGTGCCTGTATCTAGTTTTCATGCTAATGAGGGCCGAGAATCCACTCTCACATAGGTCTGTGGTTGCAAAGGGCATCAGTGTCTTAACAGCAGGATTTTCCAAGGCAGGATACTCTGAGCGCAGCCTAATCCAGAAATCTGACAGTGGTTTCTGATTAAATAACATTTTCACAGAACCACATGTTGCAATTTCAATAAGGCTCTCTTGTTCAGATATCGGTAAGGGCAAGGCATGAAAGGGATAACAAATTCAGTTGTCTGTGTCCTCCGTTTCGGGAAAGTACCTGCGTAATTGCACACCCAGCTCACTCAGGTGCTTCTCTATATCACATTTGACATTGTCCGTGAGCTTGAGTTAATTTGCACACAAAAAATCATACAATGATGGAAAGACCTGTGTGTTGTCCTTGTTAATGCAGACAGAAAATAGCTTCTTAATCATAGCCTCAATTTTGTCCCGCACATTGAGAGAAAAAGCATCACCCAGATAGGCCAGTCGTGTGAGAAACTCGTCATCATGCAAGCGGTCAGACAAGTGAAAATTATGGTCAGTAAAGAAAACTTTAAGCTCGTATCTCAATTTTAAAAAACGTGTCAATACTTTGCCCCTTAATACCCAGCGCACTTCTGTATGTTGTAAAAGTGTTGCATGGTCGCTGCCCATATCATTGCATAGTGCAGAAAATACATGAAAGTTCAGGGGCCTTGCTTTAACAAGTTAACCATTTTCACTGTAGTGTCCATAACGCCTTTCAAGCTGTCAGGCATTCCTTTGGCAGCAAGAGCCTCTCGGTGGATGCTGCAGTGTACCCAAGTGGCATCGGGAGCAACTGCTTGCACACGTGTTACCACTCCACTATGTCACCCTGTCATGGCTTTTGCGCCATCAGTACAGATACCAACACATCTTGACCACCAAAGTCCATTTGATGTCACAAAGCTGTCCAGTACTTTAAAAATATCATCTCCTGTTGTCCTGGTTTCCAGAAGAGGATGTCTTCCTTAATTGACCCCCCCATAAACGTATCGGACATATAACAGGAGCTGTGCCACTCCCGCCACGCTTGTTGACTCATCCAGCTGTAAACGCATAGAATTCACTGGCTTGTATGCGAAGCAGTAATTTTTTCAAAACATCTCCTGCCATGTCACTGATGTGTCGTGAAATAGTGTTGTTTGATGAAGTCATTGTCTGTACAGTTTTTGGCCTTTCCCCCAGCATTGTCCCAGCCATATCCGCGGAAGCAGGAATAATTAAGTCCTCCACAATAGTATGGGGCTTGCATGTCCTAGCCACTCGGTAGCTGACCATATAAGACTCTTCTAGCCCTCCTTCTTATTAATGGTATCTGTTGCTTTTATACATGTCTTACTACTCGAAAGTCTTAATTCTTGCTCAAAAAACTCTGGTGGCTTATTTTTCAAATTGTCATGTTTTGTTTCTAAATGTCTGCGCAAGAGTGAAGGTTTCATCGAGTTGTGAGATAGTATTTTTGCACATATAACACACTGTGGCTGAGGAAAGGCACTACTCCCAATGTAAGTGAACCCCAAATCAATGTAGTTCTCATCATATTTGCGTCTCTTCGATGGACCAACATCCCTGTCTGTTGTTCGGTGCTTTCCTGGGTAAGGGGGCAGTAGCTCTTCGGCTGCATCAGATTCACAACTGTCAGTGTCCATGCTAGCTGGGCTAACAACAACAAATGTAGAATTCCAGATGCTAGCATTGGATGTGTTCGTGGAAGCAGAACAACTTGTGTCGTCGACAGTACTACCAGTAGAGCTGGTATGTGTCTCTATGCCTTACTTTTTTTAACCATTGATACATTTTTGAGCAAACGGAATGAGCAGCAGCTACGTTTGGCTACATATGGACCGTTAGTGTAATTCCCACGAGAGAGTAACGGATAATGTGATTGGATGTTAATTATTTGACTAGGCTACCTGTATTTGACATTGTGTTGCTATTTCTCTGAACACTAGATGGTTTGATTTGATTTTTGGCAGTGAAACGAGGCTCCTCAGGCGAGACAAAAAACCTCACCCAAATGTATAGCCCCGTTGGAAAATGTAAAGGGACTGTTTGAAAATGTGAAGATTTTAAAAAATGTTTTTTTTTTTTATGTGAATCACATTTTTATTTGGCGTACCCCCAACGGCATTGCGCGTACCCCTGGGGGTACCCCAGTTTGGGAATACCTGCCCTAGACCCACTTCAATTTGCTTACCGCCCCAATAGGTCAACAGACAATGCAATCGCCATCATACTGCCCTATCCCATCTGGACAAGAGGAATACCTATGTAAGAATGCTGTTAATTGACTACAGCTCAGCATTCAAAACCATAGTACCCTCCAAACTCAATGCCTGGTACGGCAACAGCACCGCAGGGCTCTCCAGAGGGTGGTGTGGTCTGCACAACGCATCACCGGGGGCAAACTACCTGCCCTCCAGGACGCCTACAACACCCGATGTCACAGGAAGACAAAAAATATCATCAAGGACAATTACCTCCCTGGCCACTGCCTGTTCACCCCGCTTCCATCCAGAAGGCAAGGTCAGTACAGGTGCATCAAAGCTGGGACAGAGAGATTGAAAAAAAAACGTATATCTCAAGGTCATCAAATTGTTGAACAGCCACCACTAACACAGAGAGGCAGCTGCCTACCTACAGACTTGATATCATTGGCCACTTTAATAAATGGAACACTAGTCACTTTAATAATGCCACTTCAAGAATGTTTACATATCTCGCATTACTTATCTCATATGCATATACTGCATACTGTATCCTACACTACCTATTGCATCTCAGCCGCTCTGTCACTGCTCACCCATATATTTTATATTTATATATTCTTATCCCATTCCTTTACTCGATTGTGTGTATTAGGTTTTGTTGTGGAATTTTTTAGATATTAGGTTTTTGTTGTGGAATTGTTAGCTATTAACTGTTCGATACTGCTGCACTTTATGACCCTTCACAGGGGGATGAATGTGCAGAGAGGTGGACGTTGCTGGCCATGCCGATGTAGAAAAACTCCCCTGCAAACATGCTGTGGAACTGCTCCACCTGGTGCGGGAAGAGAAACACCGCTACATCTCAAATGACACCTTATTCTCTGTTGACTGTTGGAGAATGGGATGTCATTATAAGATTTTAGACTTAGAGAATGTGATGCGTCACCTTCACTTACTGGACAGGACTGGACAGGTGGTGTGGCATGTGTTAGCCTTGTGGTCAAACGTCCACCCCTCTAAGCAGCAGGTCCTCCCGGGCTTGGATCAGCATCAGTTTCTCCTTGGACACGTCAGCGACAGACGCAAACTGAAACAGGCAGGCAGACACAAGACAGTACAAAACATTATAATACAGGACAGGACAGCTCTGTTACTGACAGTACATTTATTTACATGTGTAACATACAGGTCTTACAGTGTATATTTATGACAACACTGGCCAGGGCTGAGGACATCTCATTGTCACCAAAGGGATTTCAGAACTGGCAGTTGAAGCAGTTGCAATTGAGCTGCACAATATGAAAGCAGTTGCACAATATTTCTGGGGGTGGCAGCTAGCCTACCGGTTAGAAAAGCAGGCTAGCAACCAGAGGGTTACAAGTTCAAATCTTAGATGGGAAAATCCTCCTAGATAGATTGCTTGCTGTTGTGCCCTTGAGCAAGGCACTTAATTGCTCCAGCTGCACTGCAGCTGACCCATTGCTTCCAGCCCCTTGTGTGTTTGTGTGTGTGTGTGTGTGTGTGTGTGTCTTGGGGGGGGGGTTGAGAGCATAAATACACATTTACATACTCTGCAAGCTTGGAGAAACAGGAAAAAGTCTTCCCACACTTCCAGTCAGATGCAAATGTATTTTAATTATAGCTGAACTTTCTGAGTCTTATTCCTGTTTCTCCAGTTTTGCCTTTTGCCTCTAGCACCTTCACGAATCAGCTTTGGGTGTGCAGTAGATTCTGCCTTTTTACATACTCTGCAAGTTTAAAAAAAGTGAATCTTATTTTAATATGAAAATGACATGTTAATGACATACTGTATGTTTAGTATGTAAACTCAGCAACAAAAAAAAGAAACGTCCTCTCACTGTCAACTGTGTTTATTTTCAGCAAACTTAACATGTGTAAATATCTGTATGAACATAACAAGATTCAACAACTGAGACATAAACTGAACAAGTTCCACAGACATGTGACCAACAGAAATGGAATAATGTGTCCCTGAACAAAGGGGGGTGAAAATCAAAAGTAACCGTCAGTATCTAGTGTGGCCACCAGCTGCATTAAGTACTGCAGTGGATCTCCTCCTTATGGACTGCACCAGATTTGCCAGTTGTTGCTGTGAGATGTCACCCCACTCTTCCACCAAGGCACCTGCAAGTTCCAGTATATTTCTGGGGGGAATGGCCCTAGCCCTCACCCTCCGATCCAACAAGTCCCAGACGTGCTCAATGGGATTGAGATCCGGGCTCTTCGCTGGCCATAGCAGAACACTGGCATTCCTGTCTTGCAGGAAGTCACGCACAGAACAAGCAGTATGGCTGGTGGCATTGTCATGCTGGAGGGTCATGTCAGGATGAGCCTGCAGGAAAGGTACCACATGAAGGAGGAGGATGTCTTCCCTGTAACGCACAGCGTTGAGATTGCCTGCAATGACGACAAGCTCAGTCCGATGATGCTGTGACACACTGCCCCAGACCATGACGGACCCTTCACCTCCAAATCGATCCCGCTCCAGAGTACAGGCCTCGGTGTAACGCTCATTCCTTCGACGATAAATGTGAATCCGACCATCACCCCTGGTGAGACAAAACCACGACTCATCAATGAAGAGCACTTTTTGCCAGTCCTGTCTGGTCCAGCGGCGATGGGTTTGTGCCCATAGGAAATGTTGTTGCTGGTGATGTCTGGTGAGGACCTGCCTTACTACAGGCCTATACAAGCCCTCAGTTCAGCCTCTCTCAGCCTATTGCGGACAGTCTGAGCACTGATGGAGGGATTGTGCATTCCTGGTGTAACTCGGGCAGTTGTTGTTTCCATCCTGTACCTGTCCCGCAGGTGTGATGTTCGGATGTACCGATCATGTGCAGGTGTTGTTACACGTGGTCTGCCACTGCAAGGACGATCAGCTGTCTGTCCTGCCTCCCTGTAGCACTGTCTTAGGCGTCTCACAGTTCGGACATTGCAATTTATTGCCCTGGACACACCTGCAGTCCTCACGCCTCCTTGCAGCATGTCTAAGGCACATTCACGCAGATGAGCAGGGACCATGGGCATATTTCTTTTTGTGTTTTTGCGAGTCAGTAAAAAGGCCTCTTTAGTGTCCTAAGTTTTCATAACTGTGACCTTAATTACCTACCGTCTGTAAGCTGTTAGGGTCTTAAATACCATTCCACAGGTGCATGTTCATTAATTGTTTATGGATCATTGAACAAGCATGGGAAACAGTGTTTAAACCCTTTACAATGAAGATCTGTGAAGTTATTTGGATTTTTACGAATGATCTTTGAAAGACAGGGTCCTGAAAAAGGGACGTTTCTTTTTTTGCTGAGTTTATATATGCATATACATCCTGAATGCTTCCCCTTACTGTATTTGCCTCCAGGCCAGCCCTGCCATAATACAGCACCTCATCGCTGGCGAGAACAGCTATCACACCACACACAAGATATTAGTGTAGCATAATTTACAACACACAAACACACAAATGTGATTCACACCGTGGAGACATTGTTTGAGTCTAATTTATGACACCTGAACACTCATAGACACACAAAGAGTTGTCAATTAGAGATGACCTGTTGCTTGCCACCTGCACAATTGTGACATTAGGTGGGAGGGTGGCATTCTCTTCTCCCATCACGTACACTGGCACAATCACAACACCTGAAAACCAAAATTGTCACTAAGTTATGTCAGAACTGTGAGACGAAAGGATATTCTTTGGTCACCGGCTGTTATTCTTTAAATAGACTAATACCACAAAGAGAATCCAGCATCCGGCTGAGCCGCCTCATGCATGGGGACCCTTTAGTTGCTGATTGTGTAGTACCATGGTTGGGTGAGTAGAGCAACATGTGTGAAGGGCAGATTAGGTGGCCTCTCGTGCCTGCTAGCTAGATCACATGGATGCTGGACGGCAGGTCTCGCGTGGGTTGCTCTTCTTTCTGCAGAGAGTGACTTGCGGAAATGTTCCAGAAACAAAACTGCATGCCTGTGACTGTTTGGTGACTTCAGGCAGGACCATGGTCAATCTCTCACCTTTGGCTGTTCAATATGATAGCCTCAATGCTTGACACAGTGGGCATGTTGAATAACCCTCTGATAAATTCCTGGGAAATGAGATTGAGAGTTGGCTTTAGGGTGTTGATTACTTTTTTAAAGCTTTGACCTGAGGGACTATGGACTATGACCTTGAATGCTTTTGCAAAAGTTTGATTGCTACTGTTAACTTCAAAGAAGAACTTTGAGGTGACATTGACTGACAGAATATCAAAGCTCATCGTTGCCTTGGGGGCCATGTAGAACTGCTGGTCCTCAAGAGCAGGGTTCCCAAACTTGGTCCTGGGGTCCCCCCTGAGTGCACGTTTTGTTTTTTGCAGGACCGAGTTTGGAAAACCCTGCTCAAGAGGACTCCCCAGATTGTACAGCAGAACACAAGAGCACACTTCCTGTTGACAAAAAAAACTATGCACAACTATGCACAATGTTCCCATGACTTGAATGGAATGTGTTCCCCAAATTATAAAATGTTAGCATTTAGAAACAGTGCCAGGGAAACTAAACTAAAGCATGGATTGAAGTCATACCTTGTCCATAGAAAGCTTACAGGGTAAGGAAACCAATATGCCATTTTGTAATTTGGGTGAACTATCCCTTTAAACATGTTTATTCATGATCTCTTACCTAGCTTGATGAGTGTCTGGTGACATTTTTTGCTGTTCTAAAAAGAACTAGTTAGAAGGGCCTGTGTCATGTTAAAACTGCGTAGAAATTCAGGAAATTAGCTTTGGGGGGGGTGACCCTCTGCTTTTCGGTATTATATAACGTTAGTAGTGCAGCAAATGCGTTGTTTCCGGAGAGCGTTGATGGTCTTGAACGTACCCTTCTTCCTTTCCCCTGTTCCCGGGCAAAAAAAAATCTGCTACTAAAAAAACGCTAGGCGCGAGATAAGAAATTGAATCGCATGAGTCTGGTTGAATCGTTTTCCACAGTTTAGCTACTCTATTTTCAAAGTATTGTAACTTATAAAAGTTGTTTGTTACGGTTAGAGTCCCGCGTCGGTTGAACAGACGGGACTGTGAGGCAAGGCCGCGACAGTTGGGGTTTTTGGGAGGTTTGCTGGACACTCCTAGAAGCTGGGGGGGAAATGTCCGGTTGGCCGCGCGGGTAAGCCAATGCAATGGGTTTATACCGTTTATCTTATTCAGTAGTGAAAATGAGCCATGTGCATCAACTTATTCCACCAGAACCTGGAACTGTGACTAGACCAGAGAGCGAAAATGCCTTGGTAAATTGTGACGTTATTACCTCCCAGTGGTCTTCGTGTGCAATTTGGTTGTGATCCCGGAAGCTAGTCTCGCTAGCTAACGTTGACTGTTCAGTAACAGTTAAACAGCCCGTTTAGAAAGCCGTTATCGTGGCCAGCAGTCGGCTAGTAGTTGTTTGCTAGCAGGCTGGACACGTTCGCTAACGTTACCGGCATCTTCACTACCAGTTGCAGTCAAGAATACGTTTTTTTCTGTCATGTAAGAATGTAACAATTTGCTAATCACAGTTTTAGTTACCAACTTTTAAGTAGCACGGTGCATATTGTGGCATTGATTGGTGAAGATATTACTAAATGTATTTGCCTAAATGAAAGGTCGTATCGCTCACAGCAGTAACATGCAGTTTGTTGATTAGCTAGCTAACCAACGTTACGTTGTTTCCAAGACTGGTGGGGTGGGCCTCATGAATTTGTTACATTCATTGTATGTGAAGACCAGCTTGTTACAATGTTGCGCAGTTTGAAGCACATGTATTGGAATTGTATATTTCATGTTGCCACTTTTTGTTGCAATCCACAGACGCGCAAGAGGTACTAGGGCTGTAGTATTGTAGTTTGTTCGATTTGTATTTTTAGTTGAAATAGCTTTGGGTGCACTTTTAACGATAGGGACCGGGTTACTTTTCACTTTTGGAGCGTTGTAATAAGCAGGACCATTTATGTCATAATCAGCTGGCCTGCATTTGTTGGCGGAAAACCAGGCGTTACAACCATGTGTGGTGATCATTTTGTCCCAACCGACTGAGAGATACCACAAGTGGAAGGCTCGTTTCGTTGACAGGCTCAGGCTGAATTTCGGCGCTGTACCAACCGTCATTGGGTACAGCACCGTATGGGACATCACCAAGTGTAAGAGACAGGTAATATTAGCGTTCTAAATGGCCAAACTGGCTTGTCAACCTTGTGGTAGAGAGGATACTGTCATAATAAGTCAAGACTTCTCGAACAGCTCAAGTGAACAGTGCTCACATGTAATAAGTTCAGGTCAATAAAGCTGCTGGTATGAGTATACTAAGTGATGGCAGCTGTGTAGGAACTTTGTAATTGAGGGGCACATCCATGCCTCACATAAACATCAAATTCCATAAAATCCAGGTGTGCCAGGGTTTTATGCCTGCCTCTGTTCTCTTCTTGGCCGTGTTCCCCTGCTCAGACGTTCTAATGCGTCAAGCAATGGTTGCTTGCCACGTTATCGACTGTTGTCGGGCACCAGATTTAAATAACATAGATTAAGTAAAAATCGACCTATCCTGGCGTTGTAAGATCTGGCATGCGTCAGGAACGGCCTGGGCAGAGGAACGTGCCCCGTCTCATAGTTTTCTACCTGTTTATTTGCAGCATGCAGAGTGAAGATGGAGATGAAATGCTGTGTGTTGACACAGACTCTGATGTGGCGGAACAGCGGGAGAGTTATAAAGTTAAAGTGAAATGGACGCATGAGGAGGTGAGTGATTGATCTGGACTGAACTCTGGGCCTTGTGTCAGAACTAAGATGGCCTCTTTTACTTGTATACTGTCCACTGTAACCTTAACACTAACCAGAAGCTCTCAGCCCTGACCTAAAAGTGCTATGAAGGAAGAAGAGAATAATTGCTGCTCTAAGTAGTGTAGTGGTATGTTCTCTAAGTTGTTTCTCTCTTGTACTTGCAGGATGAGAATCTAAAGATCCTGGTGCACAACTTTGGAAATAGTGACTGGACAACTATCGCCAGCTTCCTACCAGTGAGTGTTGGGGACAGATTTTGGGATAGATATAGCACAGGCTATATTGGCAGAATTGTAGAAGAGAATTATAGTCCTATTTTTTTCTATTATGCAGGCTCTTATTAATAGTATCAATCCTGTCTGTGAAAACCTTACAAAAGTAGATTTCTTATAGGGACGTACAGAGTATCAATGTATGCACCGCTATATGAAGGCTCTAGATCCAGATTTAATCAAGGGGACTTGGACCAAGGAGGAGGACGACAAGGTGAGCAATGAAAAACAAATGCCATTATACAGACATATATAGATAGATTATTGTCCTTAGAAAGTGAAGGATACATAATCTCTCTCATCATTGTTCCTCTCTGTAGGTCATTGAGCTGGTGAGTAAATATGGGACCAAGCAGTGGGCGATGGTGGCCAGGCACCTGAAGGGTCGCCAGGGGAAGCAATGCAGGGAGCGATGGCACAACCACCTCAACCCGGACGTGAAGAAGTCCTCGTGGACCCCAGAGGAGGACCTGATCATCTACAAAGCCCACTGTGTCCTTGGGAACCGCTGGGCGGAGATCGCCAAGCTTCTACCTGGAAGGTAACTGACCACAGCAAGGTTCCACATTAACTTTTTTTTCTCACTGGGCCTGGCCAGACCAGTTGACCCAGAATCTCCTGTCCCAAACAAAATTTCTACTGGCCTGGACCTAGGGTAGTTTAAATACATTAGAGTTATGCAGGGCCCATAGATTAGAGTGCTGTCTCTCTGTTATTCAACTACAAATAGGCAACATTTTAATATGTGTTAAAAGCTGCGTAATATAAATTGTTAATGCAAATGTTTGCTTTATTCTTTGAAGCTGAGATCTACTGTGCCGTCGGAAAGTATTCAGACCCCTTGACTTTTTCCACATTTTGTTACATTTACAGGCTTATTCTAAAATTGATTAAATACATTAAAATCCTCAGCAATCTACACAGAATACCACATAATGACAAAGCAAAATGTTTAAAAACATTTTTCTTGGTGAATGTATTATATTTAAAAACATAAATACCTTATTTAAATAAGTATTCAGACCCTTTGCTATGAAACTCGAAATTGAGCTCAGGTGCATCCTGTTTCCAGTGATCATCCTTGAGATGTTTCTACACCTTATTTTGAGTCCACCTGTGGTAAATTCAATTGATTTGATATGATTTGGAAAGGCACACACCTGTATATATCAGGTCCCACAGTTGACAGTGCATGTCAGAGCAAAAACCTAGCCATGAGGTCGAAGGAATTATCCGTAGAACTCTGAGACAGGATTGTGTCGAGGCATAGATCTGGGGAAGGGTACCAAAAAATGTCTGCATCATTGAAGGCCTCCATCATTCTTAAATGGAAGAAGTTTGGAATCACCAACTCTTCCTAGAGCTGGCTGGCCGCCCGGGCCAAACTGAGCAATCGGGGGAGATGACCAAGAACCAGATGGTCTCTCTGACAGGGCTCCAGAGTTCCTCTGTGGAGATGAGAGAACCTTCCAGAAGGACAACCATCTCTGCAGCACTCCACCAATCAGGCCTTTATGGTAGAGGGGCCAGACGGAAGCCACTTCTCAGTAAAAGGCACATGACAGCCAACTTGGAGTTGGCAAAAAGGCACCCAAAGAACTCAGATCATGAGAATCAAGATTCTCTGGTCTGATGAAAGCAAGATTGAACTATTTGGCCTGAATGCCAAGCACCACGTCTGGAGGAAACCTGGCACCATCCCTACGGTGAAGCATGGTGGTGGCAGCATAATGATTTTGGGATGTTTTTCAGCGGCAGGGACTGGTAGGCTAGTCAGTATCGAGGCAAAGATGAACGGAGCACAGAGAGATCCTTGATGAAAGCCTGCTCCAGAGCGCTCAGGACCTCAGACTGGGGCGAAGGTTCACCTTCCAACAGGACAACAACCCTAAGCACACAGCCAAGACAAACCAGGAGAGGCTTCTGGGACAAGTCTCTGAATGTCCTTGAGTGGCCCAGCCAGTGTCCGGACATGAACCCGATCGAACATCTCTGGAAAGACCTGAAAATAGCTGTGCAGCGACGCTCCCCATCCAACCTGACAGAGCTTGAGAGGATCTGCAGGGAAGAATCGGAGAAACACCCCAAATACAGATGTGCCAGGCTTGTAGCATCATACCCAAAAAGACTTGATGCTGTAATCGCTGCCAAAGGTGCTTAAAGAAAACAGAGTAAAGGGTCTGAATACTTATGTAAATATGATATTTCATGATTTTTAAAAAATAAATTAGCAAAATAAATGTAGCTGTTTTTTCTTTGTCATTAATGGGTATTGTGTGTCGATTGAGTGGGGGGATCCATTTTAGACCTAATACTTTCCCGAAGGCACTGTACATTAGGGAAAAGGTGCCACTGTCTTCCTATGTTTGTAAACAATATAAGTATAAACAAACACTGCATAGCCTCAAAATATGGTTAAAACTATCATTTTGATATCATGGATGGTCAGTCCTTGCATCTATACCTCTGTCTTGAGTGGTTACATTTCTCCAGGCCCATTCCTCAGATTTTCAGCAACTCTGAGACGGGGTGTCCGCTTTGTCATTTTTTTCAATTCAAGATTCTAGCTTTAAGATGCCGTTGCCCCTTTAAGAACTGTTTTTTTGCTCTGCACAGCTAGCGTTTGAACACATCAACTCACTTCGCTAGAAAATTACCCGCAAGTTGTTTCTGAATGTAAGTCACTCTTATTATTATTATTATAACCCAAATCTACAACATGTAGTTAATAATTTTTGCTAAGTCTAGTAATATTTACTAGTTATTCGTGCTCTGATTTCAAGAAGTTGTTGTGGCTCTTGGTGGTGCTCGATTGAACGGCTAATCATATTGCTCCAATAGTGCCGTGCTGAATGCGATGCCGGCCATATTAGTTTTCAATGGAAGACCAGAGCAACGCACGGAAATCTCGAACTGAAACACGCTGAAAGGTTTTGGGCCTGATTGAGCCAGTGACTGTGAGATCTACTGGCCCAGACATGTTTTTACTGGCCTGGGTGACATTGTTAATCATCATTTATGTGGAACCCTGCCAAATGCTATGAAACACCGGTCGCATTCAGATCCTAACAGGATTTGATTATTCAAACAATGACACGTCCAATTTACTAGTCAATTTGAATAGAAAGTCATAGTGTAGTTTTGCTCTCCAGGAATGACACACCGCTTTTCTACCTCCGTAGGACGGACAATGCTGTGAAAAACCACTGGAACTCAACCATCAAACGTAAAGCCGAGATGGGAGCATATGTTATGGATGATGACGGGAGCCCGCTACCACCCACTTCTCTGGAGCAGGGCGAGGTCGGCCCTTTGTATTCTTCACATACTAACAAGCACTATGTTTCACCTAACCCACCACCTACTACTCTGTTACAGGGCAAGGTCAGCCCTTTGTATTCCTCAAATACAAACAGTCACCCTGTCACTTCCAACACTTTTAGCTATTTGAATTTACTTGAACAACAAACAAAAAAAAGAGGTATATGCTGTTGTTTGCTAACTTAGGTTATCTTGGCTTACAGGTAGATTTTCGTTGTGACGTTGTTTTGGACACGGAGCCTGAACCTCCAGAGGTGGTAAGAACGCCATATCCTTGACTCTTTCTCTGTTTGCGCATTACTCACCTATGTCTGTGGGAGGCCAAACAGCAGTGAGGTGTAATGTGTTCTGTTATCCTCCAACCAGGCATAATGGTTGTCACTAACCAAATGAAGCCTGTTGAGCGTTTTTTCTTTTCTTTTCTTTTTTCTTCATTTTTCTCCACAGTATAAATCTTGAAACGTTCAATCCTTTTCACCCATTCTCTTTGTTCTCTATAGATGAGGCAGTATAGAGAGGCTATAGACCCCATGCTAAAAATTAGGCCAAAAAAGGACTCTCACCCAGTCAGGTCAAAGACAGTGGTGTTCCCGCCTGTCTTAGCCAAGAGGGACTCCAACAGCCCCTGCTCTAGCTCCGGTCCTAGCAGCGTCCCCACTCTCCACCAGTCTCGCCAGAAGAGCATCACAGAGGCCGTATTGCGGATGATAGCGGAGGACATGCTGCCCCTCAGCTTCGTGGAGGGCTCAGGCTTCAGGAGCTTCATGTCTGTGATCGGCCCCCAATATCAGAGGCTGTCCCAGCGTGCCGTGGGCCTCCGTCTGTACGACGACGTGGAGAAGGCAATCAAGCCCCATCTGATCCGCGACCTGAAGACCTGCTTGGCTGCCAGCGCGGGCGATGCCGTTGTCCACGCCACCCTGGACCTCTGGGCCAGCCCCTACGCCGACCCTGTTGTCGCCGTGCAGTTGCACTTCCTGGATGATGACTGGCACATCCACCGGCCCACCGTGGCCTTTCGCCACATCGGCCACAAGAACATGAACGTGGCCATGGCCCGGGAGCTGGAAGCCGTGCTGCTGAGCTACGGCCTGTTCCCCAACAATCTGGGTTACATCATCACCAACGAGGCCAAGCACACCATCGCTGCCTACGACCTCTTTTGCGACTATAGGATCATGTGCTCGTCTCAGAGGGGCGACCCGGACGAGGAGGAGATGCTAGCCTTCCTGGGTGACAAGATGCCCACGGAGGACTTCTCAGAGATCCAGTTTGGCACGCGCGTGGGCTGCGTCGCCAACATGCTGCAGCTGGTGATCAAAGAGGCTCTAAAGAACTCTCGTGTGGTGGAGAACCTGCTGTCTCAGGTACACAACGTGGTGGCCTTCTTCCGCCGCAGCGCCTACTGGAACGAGGTGCTGCTGAAGGAGTGTGGCCTGTCACTGGCCCCTTCACCCGGCAGCTGCCGCTGGAATTCCACCTTTGTGTCGATGCGGCGGATGGTACAGGAGGCTGTGTGGGGCTCAGTCATGACCCTGCTTGCCCAGGCCCGCATTGAGGCCAAGGACTCGTCCAGCTCCCCGCCCATGGTGAGGGCCAAGCGGGAGCAGGTGGTGGACATCATCGGCCTGCTGGAGCCCTTTGAGGAGGCCATCCAGGTGCTTCAGAGCGATGCCGTCACCTTCTCCCTCATCATCCCCTCCCTGATCGGCCTGGACAAGACCCTGGAGACCCGCTCCACCAACTACAGCCACTTCTCCAAGGGGCTCCGCTCCGGCCTGCAAACACACTTCCAGCCCCTCTTCCTGCAGAGGGACCTGATCCTGGTCACGGTGCTGGACCCCCGCATTAAGCTCCAGCCCTTCGATGACGTGAAGCAGGAGGGGGACACCGCCTCCCTTGCCGCCCCCTCCAAGTTCCAGGTCCAAATGCTGGTCAAGTCATTGGTCAGCGACATGGATTCCTCGAACCCAGTGAAGCAAGAGGAGAGTGAAGAGATCCAGGAGGACTCTGAGGCCTCCAGCTCTAACAGTGGCAGCGGCAACCTCAAGCGCAAGTCCATCTTCAGTTTCCTCCAGCCTGCGGCCAAGAGCATGAAGCTGTCTGAGCTGGACCAGTACTTGTCAGAGCCTGTGCTGGATGGGGACGGCTCCACCCAGGTTTTCTGGAGAGACGCCTCACGGTTTCCCCAGCTGCAGAGAGCGGCCAGGAAGCTGCTGGCTGTGCCTGCCACCTCAGGCGGCTTTGATCGACTCTTCCCCATGGCGTCCTGCATCGTCAGGGCCAAGAGGAGCCGGCTGCCCCCTCACACCACTGAGAGGCTGCTGATCTACAGGGAGTCCCTGAGGGCGAAAGACGGGAGGTCCAATTTCAATGGCGCCACTAAACCGTCATAGACATGCTGAACACAGTGCCTGCTACTGCCCTATATATCTCATTATCAGCCCTGTGCGTGCAGGGTCTCTTACCCTAATCTGTTACTCGATTGTCATCCAAGTTTACATGATTGAACAATGAGCCGGGACAAAACCCTGCACACCAAGGATTGAGCTTTGAGGGCTGAGTGATGTCATGTCAACAAATGTAACACAACAGAAATAATACCTCTAAATAATGTTATTTTTGTAATTATGAAGTTAATACATTTTAGATATGTAAAAAATTTTGGAAAGAACATGTTTTGTACACCTTGTAATGGACAATATGGTAAGATGGCCAATTATCTTTGAGTGTATCCTGGAAACGTTTCTTTACTTTTTGTGTTTGGAGTTTGAATCTGCAAACAGATATCGGAAATGAAATCTTCTACATAAGCATTCTTTTCATTACCTACTGTAGTGTTTTCTTTAAAGGGGCAATCAGCAGTTGCTACAGCTGTTTTTGGACTTATCATTAATTTATATATACCCATTGATTCATGAAGAATATGACTTATAAATGCCTCATGAGCTTAACTCAACTGCCATACCCTATCAGAACCCGAAATATAAGTTTGTTTTACTCTAAAACTATATTATATTTTGATATCATGGATGGTCCAGTCCTTGCATCCAATGGCGCTGTCTATGAATTTGAGAGTGGTTACTTTTCTCTAGCCCCATCCCTCAGTTCTTTACTGAAACAGGGATGGTGAGGACGCTTTGTTATTGTTTCTGCTGCCGATTGCCGCTTTAAGGATCAAGTAGCAATACAGGGAACCTGTGTTACACAGTGACAATTGAGGTCATTGAATGGTGAGTGGTTTTTTTCTGATTTGTTTGGTCAAACACAACTTTCAATCAATGGACATTGTTTGCATATATTACTGTAAACAGGTCTTCATCTTGTTGACATATTTCACCAATAGAAAGTGCACTTTTCTCTACCTCTTCATATCTCTACAACTTTGAGGTTTCAGTTGCTTTTCACTGTGAACTCTTGCTTGGGGACTAATCGCATAGCAAGTAGTGCTAGAATAGTAGATTGATATACTGCTTTTCTTTTGAAGCTGCACAAATGTTAATTTGTATCGGCTTGGAATGAGTGATCATTTCTAAGTGTACTTATTTAAATAAAACAGTTCCTTAAGAAATTCATTTGAATTTGAATGTACAGTAGGGGCAGTTTTTGTTAACTAATGATGAGTAATGACAGAGTAAGATGCCTTTATACTGTATGCAACTGAGTCGAGCAGTTAAGTGGTTTCCTTGCCCAAGCCTATAGTATTGGCAGTATTTCCCCTCCCTGAGATTGTCTGGAAATGTCACTATTTCATTCTTTATTCTTATTAATTTTGTGAATAAATAATTTTCTCATTTTCTAAGACTAAAATGTGTCAGGATATCCACACAACTGTAATTTCTCCATGTATTTATTATATTTGCTTGAAACTAACAATGCCTTGAATGTATGCAATTTACTCCAATCATGTAATGTCATGGATTTCGATTTTTTAATTTTTTATTGGGCTTATTTTGGGGGAGATTGTGTTAAACAAATGCACCCCCCTCGATGTTTCATGAACTACTGGTAATTCATATAGTACTGTGTCCAATTTCCCTTTCTCTCACAAAACAACTGTCTTTAGTTGGGCTGAAATGTATGGAAAATAAAGACATACAATAAAATTGAATTATTTTGTCTGCATAATAATTATGTACAAATCCCTACTGAAGAATACACATCTAAAGGTTGTATCCACATAGTAGAGTACGCTATTATTGACAGCAGGTTACTATAAACCTCTAGAGGGCAGTCAATCGCAGGCGCGCTCTGAACGTTCCTGGGGGTAGAAGCCAGAGAGGAAGAGGCGAAGCGAGAGGTTTCACTCGACAAAATCTGTCTAAAATAAGCCCTTGCGTTTATATGGCCTTATTTTGGACCTAAACCCAAGTATTGTGTTTTTGAGATTAAACATTAACATCATATACCGTTTACAATAATCCGAAAAAGCTTGTATCCAGGTAATGAGAAACTCTGCCTGCACGGTTACACAGGCTCGGGTTCGCATATCATAGGTGTTGTGTGATGATGTTTTCATCGTATTGTCAAACAAATCACTTAGTTAAGGGCAGGCTATACCTGGGCAGTTCAATCCACCATAATAATTCTATAACTGATTTTTGCTGATACACCGTAGCCTACTGGATTAGGCTACTTTGACCCCTAATTTAAATAGATACATTTCTGCTTATAATTTCCGCCATTTGTCATTTATAGTTCGATACATGTCATAACGTGTTGCCCCAGAAGACTAAGTAAAGTAGTGCTCACCAGAATGATGTTTTACATCGATAGAATGAATGCATTAGTAATCTAGTTAACACCGGTAAAGTTGTCTGTTTTGTTTAGAGACCCGGTAGAAAACGCAATAACAGTGGAAAGATTGTTCGCATGCAAAATGTCATCAGTTTGACCGGTTTCAAGGAATTTAAATGCTGAAAAAACGATTAAACACATTTCTGAAAAGACTTCAGTTTGTCTTTGGTGCATATTTTATGTGGTTGAAATACTGTCTACTTGCACAACAGTGTCAAAGATAAGTTACACCTGCATTTGCATTTTTTCAAGAGATTCTGAAATAAATAAGTAGTATTTCTCCACTTCAGTTAATATTCAATTTAACCCATATTAACTTAAATCAGAAATATGTTTATTCGCGGATACAAGGATACTCGTCAGCGGGATATCAAATGTGCATGTAAACAGTTTATCCCGAATTAGAGTTTTACTATCGGGACTGTACGCATGTAAACGTGTCGCCTTGCCTTCGCGCAATTGGGACAACGACTCCCATTGTTAGGGCGGAGACATTGGCATCTCGTCATTATATTCTGATCTCTGTTGAAGTCAACCATTGGTCGAGAACAACCATCAGCCTTGCGTAAACTGCGCAAAATGTTTTGTAAAGTTTTATTTATTACAGTTAGTAGTAGCAAAGATTTAGCACACGGACTACACATGAATGAGATCGAAAAGAAACGTACATAAACCGCAGAGTCCAAAATGTTGCATATACCTTTTGTATTTTGTCGTTTGAGTTTAAACAGCTAAACTGCTGGACGTATTAACAACCGTACGATGAATGTAAAGAGAATAAATGAACCAGCTAGCTATCGTTTCTTTATTAGTTATGGGCTCGAACCATCCGGTTTATAATTATGCCGGCCTGACAACATACAGAATATTTGGAAAAGTATTGAGACCCCTTGACTTTTCCCACATTTTGTTACATTACAAAAGCTTATTCTAAAATTGATATATATATATTTTTTTACCCACATCAATCTACACACAATACCCCAAAATGACAAAGCAAAAACATGTTTTTAGAAATATTTGCAAATGTATAAAAAAAAATTAAAAAACAGAAATACCTTATTTATGTAAGTATTCAGACCCTTTGCTATGAGACTCGAAATTGAGGTCAGGTGCATCCTGTTTTCATTGATCTTCCTTGAGATGTTTCTACAACTTAATTGGAGTCCACCTGGGGTGAATTCAATTGATTGGACATGGTTTGGAAAGACATATACAGTGCCTTGCGAAAGTATTCGGCCCCCTTGAACTTTGCGACCTTTTGCCACATTTCAGGCTTCAAACATAAAGATATAAAACTGCATTTTTTTGTGAAGAATCAACAACAAGTGGGACACAATCATGAAGTGGAACGACATTTATTGGATATTTCAAACTTTTTTAACAAACCAAAAACTGAAAAATTGGGCGTGCAAAATTATTCAGCCCCCTTAAGTTAATACTTTGTAGCGCCACCTTTTGCTGCGATTACAGCTGTAAGTCGCTTGGGGTATGTCTCTATCAGTTTTGCACATCGAGAGACTGAAATTTTTTCCCATTTCTCCTTGCAAAACAGCTCGAGCTCAGTGAGGTTGGATGGAGAGCATTTGTGAACAGCAGTTTTCAGTTCTTTCCACAGATTCTCGATTGGATTCAGGTCTGGACTTTGACTTGACCATTCTAACACCTGGATATGTTTATTTTTGAACCATTCCATTGTAGATTTTGCTTTATGTTTTGGATCATTGTCTTGTTGGAAGACAAATCTCCGTCCCAGTCTCAGGTCTTTTGCAGACTCCATCAGGTTTTCTTCCAGAATGGTCCTGTATATTTGGCTCCATCCATCTTCCCATCAATTTGAACCATCTTCCCTGTCCCTGCTGAAGAAAAGCAGGCCCAAACCATGATGCTGCCACCACCATGTTTGACAGTGGGGATGGTGTGTTCAGGGTGATGAGCTGTGTTGCTTTTACGCCAAACATAACGTTTTGCATTGTTGCCAAAAAGTTCCATTTTGGTTTCATCTGACCAGAGCACCTTCTTCCACATGTTTGGTGTGTCTCCCAGGTGGCTTGTGGCAAACTTTAAACAACACTTTTTATGGATATCTTTAAGAAATGTCTTTCTTCTTGCCACTCTTCCATAAAGGCCAGATTTGTGCAATATACGACTGATTGTTGTCCTATGGACAGAGTCTCCCACCTCAGCTGTAGATCTCTGCAGTTCATCCAGAGTGATCATGGGGCCTCTTGGCTGCATCTCTGATCAGTCTTCTCCTTGTATGAGCTGAAAGTTTAGAGGGACGGCCAGGTCTTGGTATATTTGCAGTGGTCTGATACTCCTTCCATTTCAATATTATCGCTTGCACAGAGCTCCTTGGGATGTTTAAAGCTTGGGAAATCTTTTTGTATCCAAATCCGGCTTTAAACTTCTTCACAACAGTATCTCGGACCTGCCTGGTGTGTTCCTTGTTCTTCATGATGCTCGCTGCGCTTTTAACGGACCTCTGAGACTATCACAGTTCAGGTGCATTTATACGGAGACTTGATTACACACAGGTGGATTGTATTTATCATCAATAGTCATTTAGGTCAACATTGAATCATTCAGAGATCCCCACTGAACTTCTGTAGAGAGTTTGCTGCACTGAAAGTAAAGGGGCTGAATAATTTTGCACGCCCAATTTTTCAGTTTTTGATTTGTTAAAAAAGTTTGAAATATCCAATAAATGTCGTTCCACTTCATGATTGTGTCCCACTTGTTGTTGATTCTTCATAAAAAAATACAGTTTTATATCTTTATGTTTGAAGCCTGAAATGTGGCAAAAGGTCGCAAAGTTCAAGGGGGCCGAATACTTTCGCAAGGCACTGTACCTGTCTATATAAGGCCTCACAGTTGACAGTGCAAGTCAGAGCAAAAACCAAGCCATGAGGTCGAAGGAATTGTCTGTAGAGCTCCAAGACAGGATTGTGTCGAGGCACAGATCTGAGGGAGCGTAACAACAAATGTCTGCATCATTGAAGGTTCCCAAGAACACAGTGGCCTCCATCATTCTTAAATGGAAGAAGTTTGGAACCACCAAGACTTCCTAGAGCTGGCCCACCTGGCCAAACTGAAGAAATCGGGGGAGAAGGGCCTTGGTCAGGGAGGTGACCAAGAACCTGATGGTCACTCTAGCAGAGCTCCAGAGTTCCTCTGTGGAGATGGGAGAACCTTCCAGAAGGACAACCATCTCTGCAGCACTCCACCAATCAGGCCTTTATAGTAGAGTGGCCAGACAGAAGCCAATCCTCAGTAAAAGGCACATGATAGCCCGCTAGGAGTTTGCTGAAAGGCACCTAAAGGACTCTCAGACCATGAGAAACAAGATTCTCTAGCCTGAATGCCAAGCGTCACGTCTGAAGGAAACCTGACACCATCCCTACGGTGAAGCATGGTGGTGGCAGCAATTTTTTTTAAATGCTGTGGGAATGTTTTCCAGCGGCAGGGACTGGGAGACTAGTCAGGATCGAGGGAAAGATGAATGGAGCTAAGTACAGAGAGATCCTTGATGAAAACCTGATCCAGAGTGCTCAGGACCTCAGACTGGGGTGAAAGTTTACCTTCCAACAGGACAACAACCCTAAGCACACAACCAAGACAACACAGGAGTAGCTTCTGGACAGGTCTCTGAATGTCCTTGAGTGGCCCAGCCAGAGCTCGGACTTGAACCTGATTGAACATCTCTGGAAAGAGCTGAAAATAGCTGTGCAGCGACGCTCCCCATCCAACCTGACAGAGCTTGAGATGATCTGCAGAAAAGAATGGGAGAAACTCTCCAAATACAGGTGTGCCGAGCTTGTAGCGTCATACCCAAGAAGACTCGGGGCTGTAATCGCTGCCAAAGGTGCTTCAACAAAGTACTGAGTAAAGGGTCTGAATACTTATGTAAATGTGATATTTATGTAAACTTCTGACTTCAGGGCCTCCCGGGTGGCGCAGTGGTCTAAGGCACTGCATCGCAGTGCTAGCTGTGCCACCAGAGACTCTGGGTTCGAGCCCAGGCTCTGTCGCAGCCGGCCGCGACCGAGAAGTCCATGGGGCGACGCACAATTGGCCTAGTGTCATCTGGGTTAGGGAGGGATTGGCCGGAATGGATATCCTTGTCTCATCACATGCCAGCGACTCCTGTGGCGGGCCGGGCGCAGTGCACGCTGACCAGGTCGCTAGGTGTACGGTGTTTCCTCCAACATATTGTTGCGGCTGGCTTCCGTGTTGGATGCGCTCTGTGTTAAGAAGCAGTGCGGCTTGGTTGGGTTGTGTTTCGGAGGACACATGGCTCTCGACCTTCGTCTCTCCCGAGGCCCATACAGAAGTTGTAGCGAGTAGACAAGACAGTAACTACTAACAATTGGATACCACGAAATTGGGGAGAAAAAAAACTTCAACTTTGTGTGTGTATATATATATATAGTTTACATACACTTAGTGCTAGCTGTGCCACCAGAGACTCCGGGTTCGAGCCCAGCCTAGTGGTTAGAGCGTTGGACTAGTAACCAAAAGGTTGCAAGTTCGAATCCCCGAGCTGACAAGGTACAAATCTGTCGTTCTGCCCCTGAACAGGCAGTTAACCCACTGTTCCTAGGCCGTCATTGAAAATAAGAATTTGTTCTTAACTGACTTGCCTAGTAAAATAAAGGTAAAATAAATAAAAGGTTGCAGTCATTAAAACTAATCTTTCAACCACTCCACACATTTCTTGTTAAAAAACGATAGTTATGGCAAGTCAGTCTACTTTGTGCATGACACAAGTCATTTTTCAAACAATTGTTTACAGACAGATTATTTCAATTATAATTCACTGTATCACAATTCCAGTGGGTCAGAAGTTTACATACACAAAGTTGAACAGCTTGGAAAATTCCAGAAAATGATGTCATAGCTTTAGAAGCTTCTGATAGGCTAGTTGACATCATTTGAGTCAATTGGAGTGGACCCGTGAATGTATTTCAAGGCCTACCTTCAAACTCAGTGCCTCTTTGCTTGACATCATGGGAAAATCAAAAGAAATCAGCCAAGACCTCAGAAAAAAATTGTAGACCTCCACAAGTCTTAGAAGAAATGTCCAAACGCCTGAAGGTACCACGTTCATCTATACAAATAATAGTACACAAGTATAAAGACCATGGGACCACGCAGCCGTCATACCACTCAAGAAGGAGATGCGTTCTGTCTCCTAGAGATGAACGTACTTTGGTGTGAAAAGCGCAACTCAATCCCAGAACAACAGCAAAGGACCTTGTGAAGATGCTGGAGGAAACAGGTACAAAAGTATCTGTATCCACAGTAAAGTCCTATATCGACATAACCTGAAAGGCCGCTCAGCAAGGAAGAAGCCACTGCTCCAAAACCTCCATAAATAAGCCAGACTACGGTTTGCAACTGCACATGGAGACAAAGATCATACTTTTTGGAGAAATGTCCTCTGGTCTGATGAAATAAAAATATAACTGTTTGGCCATAATGACCATTGTTATGATTGGAGGATAAAGGGGGAGGCTTGCAAGCCGAAGAACACCATCCCAACTGTGAAGCGCAGGGGGTGGCAGCATGATGTTGTGGGGGTGCTTTGCTGCAGGAGGGACTGGTGCACTTCACAAAATATATGGCATCATGAGGCAGGAAAATTTTGTGGATATATTGAAGCAACATCTCAAGACATCAGTCAGGAAGTTAAAGCTTGGTCGAAAATGGGTCTTCAAAATGGACAATGACCCCAAGCATACTTCCAAAATTGTGGCACAATGGCTTAAGGACAACAAAATCAAGGTATTGGAGAGGCCATCACAAAGCCCTGACCACAATACTATAGAAAATCTGTGGGCAGAACTGAGAAAGCGTGTGCGAGCAAAGAGGCCTACAAACCCAACTCGGTTACACCAGCTCTGTCAGGAGGAATGGGCCAAAATTCACCCAACTTGTGAATTGTGGGAAATTGTGGGAAGCGTGTGGAAGGCTACCTGAAACGTTTGACCCAAGTTAAACAATTTAAAGGCGATGCTACCAAATACTAATTGAGTGTTTGTAAACCTATGACCCACTGGGAATGTGATGAAAGAATTTAAAGCTGAAATAAATCATTCTCTCTACTATTATTCTGACATTTCACATTCTTAAAATAAAGTGGTGATCCTAACTGACCTAAGACAGGACATTTTTACGAGGAGTAAATGTCAGGAATTGTGAAAAACTGAGTTTAAATGTATTTGGCTAAGGTGTATGTAAACTTCTGACTTCAACTGTAAACAAATGCAGTACCAGTCAAAAGTTTGGACAAACCTACTCATTCAAGGGTTTTTCTTTATTTTGGCTATTTTCTACATTGCTGATTAATAGTGAACACGTCAAAACTATGAAATAACACATATGGAATCATGTAGTAACCAAACAAGTGTTTAAACAAATCAAAATTGATTTTATATTTAGATTCTTCAAAGTAGCCACCCTTTGCCTTGGTGACAGCTTTGCACACTCATGGCATTCTCTCAACCAGCTTCATGAGGAATGCTTTTCCAACAGTCTTGAAGGAGTTCCCACATATGCTGAGCACTTGGGTTGAGGTCGGGTGATTGTGGAGGCCAGGACATCTGATGTAGCACTCCATCACTCTCCATCTTTGTCAAATAGCCCGTACACAGCCTGAAGGTGTGTTTTGGGTCATTGTCCTGTTGAAAAACAAAGGATACTCCCACTAAGCGCAAACCAGATAGATAGGATGACGTATCTCTGCAGAATGCTGTGGTAGCCATGCTGGTTAAGTGTGCATTGAATTCTAAATAAATCACAGACAGTGTCACCAGCAAAGCACCACCACACCATCACACCTCCTCCTCCATGCTTCATGGTGGGAACCACACATGCGGAGGTCATCCGTTCACCTACTCTGCATCTCACAAAGACACGGCGGTTGGAACCAAAAATCTCAAATTTGGACTCATCAGACAAATGGACAGATTTCCACCAGTCTAATGTCCATTGCTCGTGTTTCTTCGCCCAAGCACATATTTTGTTTTTATTGGTGTCCTTTAGTAGTGTTTTCTTTGCAGCTATTTGACCATGAAGGCCTGATTCACGCAGTCTCCTCTGAACAGTAGATGTTGAGATGTGTCTGTTACTTGAACTCTGTGAAGCATTTATTTGGGTTGCAATTTCTGAGGCTGGTAACTCTAATGAATTTATCCCCTGCAGCAGAGGAAACTCTGGGTCTTCCTTTCCTGTGGTGGTCCTCATGAGAGCCAGTTTCATCATAGCGCTTGATGGTTTTTGCGACTGCACTTGAAGAAACTTTCAAAGTTCTAGAAATGTTCCGTATTGACTGACATTCATGTCTTGAAGTAATGATGGTCTGTCGTTTCTCTTTGCTTATTTGAGCTGTTCTTAAAATAATATGGACTTGGTCTTTCACCAAATAGGTATGTATGCCACTCCTACCTTGTCACAACACAACTGATTGGCTCAAACGCATTAAGTAGGAAAGAAATTCCACAAATTAACTTTTAACAAGTCACACCTGTTAATTGAAATGCATTCCAGGTGACTACTTCATGAAGCTGGTTGTGAGATGCCAAGAGTGAGCAAAGCTGTCATTAAGGGTGGCTACATTGAAGAATCTCAAATACAAAATATACTTAGATTTTTTTTAAACACTTTTTTTGGTTACTACATGGTTCGATATGTGTTATTTCATAGTTCTGATATCTTAACTATTATTCTACAATGTAGAAACAAAATAAAAAATAAGAACCCCTTGAATGAGTAGGTGTGTCCAAACTTTTGACTGGTACTGTATTCATCACAAAAATATATTTTTTTAGTTGATGCTGCCTAATTATTTGCCTTATTTTACTCTACTTGTATTTCTGGAGTAGTTGTTACCAAAACCCTTTTCCTATTTCAGTGCAGGCGACGCAAGCCGATGTTTATGCCGGCCTGACAACATTTGACATGGCAGATATCTATGGGCCAGCAGAGGAGATTTTTGGACACTTCAACAGCCAGGTATGAGTTAGAATCATTGTTATTGTAAGCCTACACCACATAAACTCCAGGTTATGAACCTATTGGTTTGAAAGTGAATGTGAAGTTTTAAAAAATAAAATAAAAATAAACATCTTATGAACATTGATAATAGATCTGTGTGCAAGTGGAGTAGCACCCCTGAATAGGCACAGGAGGGAGCTAATGTAGCACAGTTGGTATTGGGTGGTGGAGCCGCTCAGTCTCGCACTCAGGTCAGGGGAGAGATGGGTATGGAAAATCAGTCAATTCTCTCTCACTCATAGACACATGAATAAGCCCACACACATGAAACTAAGGCTCCCTTACACATGGAGCAATAGTCATACACACACGGACAGATTCACAACTACCATTGGTTTTAATATGGACATTTTCTTTTGCATTGCCCAGGCAGGCTGCATCTTGCACAGTTTTGACAGCCTAATGGCATAGACAGACGCCCTGAGTCAATCATCTAGAATAATGTCCTCTGAGAACGTTTCCCAACAAAACCTCTCTCTGAGGAATCACCTTCATTATCACACTGTATAACTGGACAGATGGTTCCTAACGTCTGACTGTAACGTATCTGAGATCTTTGAGGGGATTATGTGGATTGAGGATATTATTCTACATAGTGTTGTACACCCAGACAACAAGTAAATGTAGTGAATATACCGGAGGGTGTGAATTTAGGGAATGCATTTCAAAGTGTCTATAGTCACAGACGGCGCAGATTCTAATTGTAGCATTCTGTTTTCTAGGTGAAATTGAAACCCAGCGGTGTAACCCTTCATGGTTTGACTAAATGGGTGCCTCGACCTGGACCAATGGACCGCAAGGTGAGTCTTAAATAGAGACTAGTGTGGGCAAAATCATGCTACATGCTACATGCTATCATGCTACAATCATGCTACAAGTTCCCCACCATCCAGTAAAATCTGAAAGCTACATACTCATAGGTGCCTGAGTAATGGAGCAGCTGCATCCCCACTTTCAAAATAGGGGTGAAAACTAATGTTTTTGCACCCCCTTTTTTAGCAGTGAAAGTATAATGATCCATTGGGTAATTTGTCATTTTCAAGGATTAATAATCATTTGAGCTAGTCCGTATTAAAATCGATATGGCCATTTTATATATTATATACTGAACCAATATATAAAAGCAACATCTAAAGTGTTGGTCCCATTTTTCATGTGCTGAAATGAAAGATCTCAGAAATGTTCTATATGCACAAAAAGCGTATTTCTCTCAATTTTTGTGCATCCCTGTTAGTGAGCATTTCTCCTTTTGCCTAAATAATCTATCCGCCTGACAGATGTGGCATATCAAGAAGCTGATTCAACAGCATGATCATTACACAGGTGTACATTGTGCTGGGGACAATAAAAGGCCACTCTAAAATGTGCAGCGTTGTCACACAACACAATGCCACAGATGTCTCAAGTTTTGAGAGAGTGTACAATTGGCATGCTGACTGCAGGAATGTCCAACAGAGCTGTTGCCAGATAATGTAATGTTAATTTCTCTACCATAAGCCGCCTCCAGCGTCTTTTTAGAGAATTTGGCAGGTCATCCAACCGACCTCACACCCGCAGACCACGTGTAACCACGCCAGCTCAGGACCTCCACATCCAGCATCTTCACCTGTAGGATCGTCTGAAGAGGGTGCCGAGGAGTATTTCTGTCTGTAATAAAGCCCTTTTGTGCGGGAAAAAAACGAATTCTGATTGGCTGGGCCTGACTCCCCAGTGGGTGCGCCCCTGCCCAGTCATGTGAAATCCATAGATTAGGGCCTAATGAATTTATTTCAGTTGACTGATTTTCCTCTATGAACTGTAACTCAGTAAAATCTTTGAAATTGTTGCATGTTGCATTTTATATTTTTGTTCAGTATATATAATAATTAACAGATTGCATTTTGCAGCCCCTCCCCCTTCGTCAAGGTTTTGCCCACTCGAAAGTGTTGCTTCGCTCCCGCGCGCCACTGTTTTGGTTCAGTGCAGTTAGAAAGCACTGTTTTACCACTTGTTTTTCAAAGGAAAAGGCACCTGCAAAATGTTTAAAAAAAAATCTATTTAGTTGTGCTCTTTTTACATTTGTATTTTGTTTTATGGTGTTACATATAATTTGAGCTACGGGCACCACAAGCATATTTTGTCATTTCACTTTACCTGTAAGAACCATGATGAACACAGGGATGTCTGATTAGGCGTCGCTGTTTCGCAGCCTCTGGGGAAATCCAATTGCTCGCATCCTCACTCCTCGCCTCCTCAAAACCCACCAGGTGGCGAATCGCATCTCTGCATGTCTGGCAGACATATCAGTGTGGATGACGAATCATCACCTCAAGCTGAACCTCGGCAAGACGGAGCTGCTCTTCCTCCCGGGGAAGGACTGCCCGTTCCATGATCTCGCCATCACGGTTGACAACTCCATTGTGTCCTCGTCCCAGAGCGCTAAGAACCTTGGCGTGATCCTGGACAACACCCTGTCGTTCTCAAATAACATCAAGGCGGTGGCCCGTTCCTGTAGGTTCATGCTCTACAACATCCGCAGAGTACGACCCTGCCTCACACAGGAAGCGGCGCAGGTCCTAATCCAGGCACTTGTCATCTCCCGTCTGGATTACTGCAACTCGCTGTTGGCTGAGCTCCCTGCCTGTGCCATTCAACCCCTACAACTCATCCAGAACGCCGCAGCCCGTCTGGTGTTCAACCTTCCCAAGTTCTCTCACGTCACCCCGCTCCTCCGCTCTCTCCACTGGCTTCCAGTTGAAGCTCGCATCCGCTACAAGACCATGGTGCTTGCCTACGGAGCTGTGAGGGGAACGGCACCTCAGTACCTCCAGGCTCTGATCAGGCCCTACACCCAAACAAGGGCACTGCGTTCATCCACCTCTGGCCTGCTCGCCTCCCTACCACTGAGGAAGTACAGTTCCCGCTCAGCCCAGTCAAAACTGTTCGCTGCTCTGGCCCCCCAATGGTGGAACAAACTCCCTCACGACGCCAGGACAGCGGAGTCAATCACCACCTTCCGGAGACACCTGAAACCCCACCTCTTTAAGGAATACCTAGGATAGGATAAAGTAATCCTTCTCCCCCCCCCCCTTAAAAGACCTAGATGCACTATTGTAAAGTGGCTGTTCCACTGGATGTCATAAGGTGAAAGCACCAATTTGTAAGTCGCTCTGGATAAGAGCGTCTGCTAAATGACTTAAATGTAATGTAAATGTAAATGATCAGAGGGGCGGGACCTCTGGCTTTCTCATCCAATTAGAGGCATTTTATTGTGCATACTTTTCATGATTATTCTGTTTCTTCACAATTTGTTGTAAAATATAGAGGCTACTCACTGTGGCGTGTTGTTTAAGGCCATGCACCACAGGCTGAAATGACATTTTTGCATCTACCTATCAGTTTTGAGATTTGTTTGGTATTTTGGTCAATTTAATATTATTATTTTCAAAAAGTAACCAAAAAATTTCAAACTTGATGAAAATGTATGTTTTCTTCAGTTTATCATACTACCGTCATCAACATTTTAATACATTTTTACATTAAAATGGACTCATCAATCATTTCAAAGCTCTCTACATTGAATTACACATTTCAAAGCCCATTTCATAGAGAATGTTACAAACTGGACTACATTTAGTAAATTACTGTGAAGAGATGGTGATTGGGTCTAAATGGGCTTTGGTCTTTTGGTAGTCTTAATTCAGTTTAAACCCTACTTGTCTTTAACTGGTAACACGTACCTCCCCTCTATCACCAACCCCCGGGGTAGACCTCCTTGGATACCACAATGTGAACATAATTTATAACCAAATTTAAATGCAAAACTCCAGTTTGCATTTTCAAGTTGACAGTTCTTGTTCAATGTCCAAGGGGCGTATGCATGGGTGGGCCTGGGTGGACACAAGATGGCCCCCACCCCTGTGTCAGACATGTCTGTCTGGACCAGGAGGGGTTTTGAGAAGTGTGGGGTGACGAGTACCAGGTGCGAACATAACGCATCCTTTAGGGTCTGGAACGCCGCCTCTGTGTCCTCCGTCCATCGCACCATCTGGGGTAGTCGTTTGTTAACAAGAAATTTGCGGAGTGGTTGAAAAATGAGTTTTAATGACTCCAACCTAAGTGTATGTAAACTTACGACTTCAACTGTATATATTTAGATTTTTTAACACTTTTTTTTTTACTACATGATTCCATATGTGTTATTTCATAGTTTTGATGTCTTCACTATTATTCTACAATGTTGACAATAGTAAAAGAAAAACCCTTGAATTTGTAGGTGTGTCCAAACTTTGGACTGGTACTGTATATACGGACCTACGGAACTCTGGGTGAGGACAGGTCAGAGGTCATGGGGGATTAGGTCATCACAGCCACTCCTACTGGAGTGTTAGCGATGAGAGAAATACATTCCATATTGACTCTCTTGCCATGTGGGGTGTAGTGTAATAAAATGGTGGAGTTCTAAGATGGAGTCCAGACTGACGAAGCTGTTTCTCTGCCACCCTGTTCTATGTATTTCCCACTGTTCCTCTTTCCTGATCTTTACCATTTCTCTCTTTCTGTATCCACCCCCTCCCCTCCATCTTTTTAAACCTCCATCTCTCTGTCCCCCCTCTATCTCTCAGCCGGTGGTCTACTCTCAGAGCGCTATCTAGGGAAGGCAGAGCCTACAAGCAGGACAGAGCTCAACACCGCCTCCCTCAGTAAGTACAAGAACGTGATTGACAGCTGTGGAGGATGGGGGCTGTTCCAGGAGCTGCTGGTTGCCTTGGAGACGGTCGCCAGGGGCCACGGCTGCTCCATCGCCAACGTGGCTACCCACTACGTCCTGGACCGGCCTGCTGTGGGTGGAGTCATCGTGGGCTGTCATCTCGGTGTTGCCGGGGCAGAACACAGAGGACAGCCTCCACGGCTGCAGCCCAGAATTGGAACTCACGGCGCAAGACCTGCGCACCATCGATGGTGTGGTGCAGCGCTCGCGTGACCTCATGAGCCTCATCGGAGACTGGAGACGAGTACAGGAACTAGAGGAGAATGGAGAGGATGGACCAGATCTCACCCATCTACACACAATACCCCACAATACCCCATGACAAATTGAAAACATGTTTTTAGAAATGTTAGCAAATTTATTGAAAATGAAATACTAATATCTAATTTACATAAGTATTCACACCCCTGAGTCAATAAATGTTATAATGTTTTTACCTTTACTTAACGAGGCAAGTCGGTTAAGAACAATTTCTTATTTACAATGACGGCCTACCCTGGCCAAATCTTTGGCAGCGATTCCAGCTGTGAGTCTTCTGGGTAAGTCTCTAAGACATTTGCACACCTGGATTGTACAATATTTGCACAGTATTCTTTGTAAAATTCGTCAAGCTCCGTCAAGTTGGTTGTTGATCATTCCAAGACAGCCATTTAAGTATTGCCATAGATTTCCAAGGCCATTTTAAGTCAAAACTGTACCTAGGCCTCTCAGGAAAATTCAATGTAATCTTGTTAAGTGTATATTTGGCCTTGTGTTTTAGGCTATTGTCCTGCTGAAAGTTTAAATTTGTTACATTTTTTTAGGATAAAAAGAAACGGAATAAAACTCCAGAGTCTTTGTTGATGACAGGCATACCCATAACATGATGCAGCCAGCATGTGTGAAAATATGAAGAGTGGTACTCAGTGATTTGCCCCAAACATACAACACTTTGTATTCAGGACATAGTTAATTTCTTTGCCAAAAATGTTGCAGTTTTACTTTAGTGCCTTATTGCAAACAGGATGCATGTTTTGGAATATTTGTATTCTGTACGGGCTTCCTTCTTTTCACTGTCCTTTAGGTTAGTATTGTGGGGTAACTACAATGTTGTTGATCCATCCTCAATTTCTCCTATCACAGCCATTAAAATCTGAAACTGTATTAAAGTCACCATTGGCCTCCAGGTGAAATCCCTGAGCAGTTTACTTCATCTCCGGCTACTGAGTTAGGAAGGACACCTGTAACTTTGTAGTGACCGGGTGTATTGATACACCATCCAAAGTGTAACTAATAACTTCACCATGCTCAAAGGGATATTCAATGTCTGCTTATTTAATTACATTCTTTACCCATCTACCAATAGGTGCCCTTTGCGAGACATTGGAAAACCTCCCTGGTCTTTGTGGTTGAATCTGTGTTTGAAATTCACTGCTCGACTGAGCAACCTTAAATATAATTGTATGTGTGGGGTACAGAGATGAGGTAGTCATTCAAAAATCATGTTAAACACTATTATTGCAACTTATTATGTGACTTGTTAAGCACATTTTTATTCCTGAACTTATTTAGGCTTGCCATAACAAAGGGGTTGCATACTTATTGACTCAAGACATTTCAGCTTTTCATTTTTGATTAATTTCTAAACATTTCTAAAAACATCATTCCACTTTGACTTAATGGGGTATTGTGTGTAGGCCAGTGACACAAAACCCCCATGTGATCCATTTTAAATTCAGGCAGTATCACAACAAAATGTGGATAAAGTCAAGGGGTGTGCATACTTTCTGAAGCTCTATTTGTGATATTTTACCTTGCCTCGCTGGCTTGCTTGGTAAACAATACTCATTTGCGATGTAATGTAGACGATAACCATCTGATTATGTGTTTAACTTACACAAGCTGCATTTTAAGTTGCATGTGATCGTATCCGCTGCTATGTACAGTCGTGAACAAACGTTTTGAGAATGACACAAATATTAATTTCAAAGTTTGCTGCTTCAGTGTCTTTAGATATTTTTGGCAGATGCTACTATGGAATACTGAAGTATAATTACAAGCATTTCACAAGTGTCAAAGGCTTTTATTGACAATTACATGAAGTTGATGCAAATAGTCAATATTTGCAGTGTTGACCCTTCTTTTTCAAGACCTCTGCAATCCGCCCTGGCATGTGGTCAATTAACTTCTGGGCAACACCCTGACTAATGGCAGCCCATTCTTGTATAATCAATGCTTGGAGTATGTCAGAATTTGTGGGTTTTTGTTTGTCCACCCGCCTCTTGAGGATTGACCACAAGTCCTCAATGGGATTAAGGTCTGGGGAGTTTCCTGGCCATGGACCCAAAATATCAATGTTTTGCTCCTCGAGCCACTTAGTTATCACTTTTGCCTTATGGTAAGATGCTCCATCATGCTGGAAAAGGCATTGTTCATCACCAAACTGTTACTGAATGGTTGGGAGAAGTTGCTCTCGTAGGAAGTGTTGGTACCATTCTTTATTCATGGCTGTGTTCTTAGGCAAAATTGTGAATGAGCCCACTCCCTTGGCTGAGAAGCAACCCCACACATGAATGGTCTCAGGATGCTTTACTGTTGGCATGACACAGGACTGATGGTAGCGCTCACAAGCTTTTTTCCAGATGCCCCAAACAATCGGAAAGGGGATTCATCAGAGAAAATGACTTTACCCCAGTCCTCAGCAGTCCAATCCCTGTACCTTTTGCAGAATATCAGTCTGTCCCTGATGTTTTTCCTGGATAGAAGTGGCTTCTTTGCTGCCCTTCTTGACACCAGGCCATCCTCCAAAAGTCTTCGCCTCACTGTGCGTACAGATACACTCACACCTGCCTGCTGCCATTCCTGAGCAAGCTCTATACTGGTGGTGCCCCGATCCCGCAGCTGAATCAACTTTAGGAGACGGGCCTGGCGCTTGCTGGACTTTCTTGGGTGCCCTGAAGCCTTCTTCACAACAATTGAACCGCTGTCCTTGAAGTTCTTGATGATCCGATAAATGGTTGATTTAGGTGCAATCTTACTGGCAGCAATATCCTTGTCTGTGAAGCCCCTTTTTGTTTAAAGAAATGATGACGGCACGTGTTTCCTTGCAGGGAACCATGGTTGACAGAGGAAGAACAATGATTCCAAGCACCACCCTCCATTTGAAGCTTCCAGTCTGTTATTCAAACTCAATCAGCATGACAGAGTGATCTCCAGCCTTGTCCTCATCAACTCACACCTGTATTAACGAGAGAATCACTGACATGATGTCAGCTGGTCCTTTTGTGGCAGGGCTGAAATGCAGTGGAAATGTTTTTGGGGATTCAGTTCATTTGCATGGCAAAGAGGGACTTTGCAATTAATTGCAAAACATTCTGGAGTATATGCAAATTGCCATCATACAAACTGTGGCAGCAGACTTTGTGAAAATTAATGTGTGTCATTCTCATAACTTTTGGCCATGACTGTAAGGAAGCAGAGGTTTCTGATGAGAAACTGCGCGTGCAACTTTTCATGATGCGGAAGGAAAGTTGGTGTATAGATGATGGTGGGAAGAGGATGGCAGGAGTAGAGGGAAATGTGGCGGAAACAGAAGGCGTGAAGGGCACGATCTGGAACTGGCAGATATGAGGGGGAGTGACAGCATGAACTAGAACAGGCCACACAGATATACAGCCGTTTACTTTTATTTTGTTAAAGGTTAAATGTACTCGTACCTAGTACTCGTATAAGATAAGGGGGGTGATGGATGGTCTAATTTAAAAAATATACTGACGTAAAGCAGCTTGTTTAGTTACAATACGCATAAGTTATAGATTCTTTAAAAAAAAAATGTATTGTTCCTCTTCGTGTATTCTATTTCATGACATCCCTTCAAAAAAAATAAGTATTCATTTTACACTACTCAAAAGATGGAAATGTCTCTGTGTTTGAGGTGGCCTGTGGTGGACATTTGTGTGCAGTAGGCTGGTTGTGTGTGTGTGTTTGAGGGTTACTAGCGGTGGAAGATGTGGGCAGACCTGCCTGGGGAACAGTTACAGTAGGGAAGGATGCCATGGTAGAGTGCTCTGATGTTCCTTGACAGAGCCAGCGAACTAGCTGTTCACTCAAGGGTGTGGAAATACATGAACAGGGAGGGTTAGAGGCAAATTTGGGGTAGGGGTAGCACTGAGGGGCAATTAGATGGCAGGCTGGAAGATTGGGGGTGGGTGTCAGCTGGTGGGCAGGAGTGGGGGTATTTCAGAGGGGGTCTGTCGCCATCTCTTGCAGCCGTGGTTAGGACTGGGAGGTGTTGATAATGTACAGCAGACAGACGCTCTGACTACCAGGACCCCCCCCCCCCGACTGCCACTATCACAGCTGCTCCGACTCACAGGGGTCAAAGGTCAGTTACAGCAGGGGTTCCCAAACTTTTTAACAGACCCCTTATCCAGCATTTGGGAACATCTTGCGCCCCCCGTGCGCGCCACGTCTATTTCTATGGCCTAAAAAAACAAGTTTAAAAATGTTAGCTGACGTGGGCTAGTTGAGCTGGGCATTTCTGACAATGCAATGACTGACATGACGAGAGGATTCTACTAGTGCATTCCATTATTACAACTTTCAAGAGTAAATTGAAAGCCGGACTGAGTTCATAAAAATAAAATAAAAATTATAATCTTTGGGAACCACTGAGTTACAGTATCACATGCACTAACCTATGGAGGAAACCCACCCTAGGCTTGAATACGGTGAGTACCATGGAATATCACCTCCTGTTAAACTACACTGTCTCTCACCAAGGGACAGAGATTAGCCTGCTTCAGCATCTCAAAATGCGTTAGCCTATATTCTCCCGCTCAGATGTCTTCAGGCTAGAGGGAAAGCAGCCGTATATGCAGTTTGTATCAGATTCCTGTGGTGGGTTTCTGTGCAATCACTAGTCTACCGTCTCTCATCTTGATGGATGACCCCGATGTTTAAAGAGCATCTCTGTCTGCACACAATGCAGGGGTCTTGAATCTTTCAATAGGCTTTTCAATTATTGAACACACATGAAATATGCACAGCACATGGTGGTTATGTGCTTGTATGTTCAGCTCTCAATGCAGACAGGGCCCCATGGTCCAAACTCTTAGCAGTCACACTGCACCAGAATGAATCAGGTGTGGCTCAAGTCGATGTGTGTGTTGCCATGTAGGCTATGCTCTGTAGGTGTGCGTGTGTGTGTGTGTGTGTGTGTGTGTGTGTGTGTGAATGAATGTGCATGACGGTATTTGATTATGGACATGACATCCTGCAAGAACAAGACATGAAAAAAACAGACAAGGGATGTGAAGAAACCATTCCTTTATTGGTGTGAAGTCCCCGTCAGGAGGGGCTAAAAACAGTGCTCTACACCAGACCCATGTCCACACACGGGGTGTGTCGAATGTGGATTTTTTTTGGGGGGGGGACAAAAATGACAACAAAAAACCATTCACTGCTTACTTAGATGACAGCAGTACTCATTACTTTCTCTGGGATGGGGTGGAGTGGGGGTACTGAACTTAAAAGGGGTCAAGGTTCAAAACCACATTGACAGTTATTATTATTTGATTCATACTTCTTATTCTCAGAGAGGGAGAGCGGGTGTGGCCAGAAGTGCTTCCCTGTTGAGGTTTCCATGACAATGGTGCCGTGGCAGCGGTAGTGGTCTACTTGGCGTTGGCGGAGCTGCTGAGCATCTTGCGGACGGCCTGCACGATGGCGTCGCGGTCGATGCCGAAGATCTTGAGGAGCTCAGTGGGTTTGCCGCTACGGGGAACGTGGGCCACGGCCATACGGTGCACATTGAAGCCCGTCTCATTTACCACAGCTGAACACACGGCCTCTCCCAGGCCCCCTAAATAATTACAACCACATGTCAGTCAATCACATTTATATGGTAGCCATAACATTTGTCACAAAGTGTAAGACTAGGGAGCACTAATTTCTGGGTCTTCATAGGACAAATGTGTTAAGTGCTAAGACTACATCTTACATCCTTCTCAAACTCCTTTGTGTCCATCTTGCTGAGTGGTCTGTCTTTGTGCAGTGAAACCCTGCTGTACAGCATGTACAGTAGCTGGCCAGTCAGTCCAATCTATACATCGATTTTGTCTTCCAATCCACTAACCCTGTATCACTGACACCTCAACAGCCCACTGAGCAGCTCTAGGACCTGAGCCTCCCTGACAGGCCTTGCCACCACCCACTCATTGACAGACAATCAGGCCGGGGGTGGCGAAGGGGGGCCGGGGGGTGAGAGAGGGCGTTCTACCACTTTACTGTAGTAGCCGTCTGCACTATGGGGGTTCTTGAGGTCTGGGTCTCTCCGTACAGCCCCGCTAACACCCCAAACACAGCCTCCCCTTCCTCTCCCTCACACATGGTCCTCCCACCCCCTGTGGCTCTGAGTGGAGGCCCACCCCCTGTGGCTCTGAGTGGAGGCCCACCCCCGTCCCCCCACCTCGCCCTTGCATGCTCACCTGTCACAATACACTATTCATGCTCATGTATAGATGGGGGTGGGGATTGGTAGTCAGTTAAGAACTGACTTGCCTAGTTAGGGTTTGGTCTGCACCGGCCAAACCCGGACAACGCTGGGCCTCCCAATCACGGCCAGTTGTGATACAGCCTGGAATCGAACCAGGGTGTCTGTAGATGCTGTGATGCAGTGCTTTAGACCGATGCACCACTCGGGAGGTTGGGGGGGTTAGTTAATGTTAAGATGCTGACTGTGGCATGGCTGTGCTCATTCCTTTCTTTGTTTAGTTCCATCAACGGACTGTATAAATCCCAAGGGACAAATAAGGCAACTGTGCCAAAATAAAACCACACATACACACTTTTGGACATGTGTCGTCGTCCCCCCCCCCCCCCCCTTCCTGTTTTCTAGGTCAGTGAAAGCCCAAAGGCCAGAGCAGAGCTGAAGTGGAAAAACACTGAGGGACGCTAGTCTCTCCTCCTCCTCCACATGCTCAAATACTGCAGCCATGTCACTTCTCAATATCAGAGCGCGTTAACCACAAATCATAGGAATGCCTGGCAACTCCATAATGTTATATCTATTACTACATACCTCAGAGGCACTCCGCCACATACGCCACTGGAATGAAATAACCGGAGTTCAGAAGGCAGCCTGTGTGCGCGCAGAGTACCCACCCTCGTAGTAGTGGTCCTCCACTGTGATGATGCGTCCCCTGGTGGCCTTGGCATGCTCAACGATGGTCTTGGAGTCCAGAGGCTTGATGGTGAAAGGGTCAATCACTCGAATGTTGATCCTCTCTGACAAAACACAAGATCATGCAATGAGCCACAGAAAATGGCTAACAGGACTCAGTCAATGTGAAATCGTAATTCCTCTTAACCAATACAAGAAAGAGTAGAGAGATATCCCGACATTTGTCAATGCCGGAGCACTCTGACTCGGATGTTGGGGTGTAAATGCGTATTAAAAGAGTGCCAATACAGTTGGCATATACTCCAGATCAGGGATGGACAACTTTCACGGGGGTGGGGGACATCAAAAAATCTGAACTCATCATGAGGGGCCGCAGTTGCTTGCAGGTCTGCGTACTCACATCCATATACACAACCCCCCATTGCGAGCAAAATATTTTACTGACCCCGCTCTCGACAGTGGAGATAAAAATAAACGTTTTAGAGTTAATTTTGTGCAAATCTCCACATTTTGCCATAGGGTGTCCAGAAAATGTTGCCGTTTTAAAGCAAGTTTGCTGAAAATCTACACATTTTGCCATAGGGTGGAGAGAACAAAACAAAATCAAATGGGGGCCTCCCAGCAGGTAAATTGACCATGATAACAAGTTTAGATAGCTAAAAAAGTACTCAGACCACTTGACTTATTCCACATTTTGTTACGTTACAGCCGTATTCTAAAATGGATTAAATAAATAAAAAATCCTCATCAATCTACCACACAATACCCCATAATGACAAAGCGAAAACAGGTTTAGAAAAGTTTGCAAATGTATAAAAATAAAAAAACACCTTATTTTCACAAATATTCAGACCCTTTGCTATGATACTCGAAATTGAACTCATTGATCATCGTGCATGTCAGAGCAAAAACCAAGCCATGAGGTCGAAGGAATTGTCCGTAGAGCTCTGAAACAGCATTGTGTCGAGGCACAGATCTGGGGAAGGGTACCAAAAAATTCCTGCAGCATTGAAGGTCCCCAAGAACACAGTGGCCTCCATCTTTTTTAAATGGAAGGAGTTTGGAACCACCAAGACTTCTTAGAGCTGGCCGCCCAGCCAAACTGAGCAATCGGGGGAGAAGGGCCTTGGTCATGGAGGTGACCAAGAACCCAGTGGTCACTCTGACAGAGATCCAGAGTTCCTCTGTGGAGATGGAGAACCTTCCAGAAGGACAACCATCTCTGTAGCACTCCATCAATCGGGCCTTTATGGTAGAGTGGCCAGACAGAAGCCACTCCTCAGTAAAAGGCGCATGACAGCCTGCTTGGAGTTTGCCAAAAGGTACCTAAAGAACTCTCAGACCATGAGAAACCAAGATTGAAATATTTTGGCCTGAATGCCAAGCGTTACGTCTGGAGGAAACCTGGCACCATCTCTACTGTGAAGCATGGTGGTGTCAGCATCATGCTGTGTGGATGTTTTTCAGTGGCAGGGACTGGGAAACTAGTCAGTGTCAAGGCAAAGATGAACAGAGCAAAGTACAGAGAGATCCTTGAAGAAAACCTGCTCCAGAGAGCTCAGGACCTCAGACTGGGGCGAAGGATCACCTTCCAACAGGACAACGCTGGAGTGGCTTCGGGACAATACTCTGAATGTACTTGAGTGGCCCAGCCAGAGCCCGGACTTGAACCTGGTCAAACAAGCGTTTCGCTACACCCGCAATAACATCTGCTAAACACGCGTATGTGACGATAACATTTGATTTTGATTTGACATCTCTGGAGAGACCTGAAAATAGGTATGCAGCAATACTCCCCATCCAACCTGACAAAGCTTGAGAGGATCTGCAGAGAAGAATGGGAGAAACTCCCCAAATACAGGTGTGTCAAGCTTGTAGCGTCATACCCAAGAAGACTCGAGGCTGTAATCACTGCCAAAGGTGCTTCAACAAAATACTGAGTAAAGGGTCTGAATACTTATGTAAATGTGATATTTCAGTTTTAAATTTGCAAAAAATTATGTGGTATGTGTAGATTGATGAGGGAAAAAAACTAGCGTCTCAATACTTATGTAAAAAAAGTTTTGTAATATGCATTTGCAAAAAATTATAAAAACCTGTTTTTGCTTTGTCATTATGGGGTATTGTGTGTAGAATAAGGCTATAACGTAACAAAATGTGGAAAAAGTCAAGGGGTCTGAATACTTTCTGAATGCACAGTATATATCTCCATCTGAGAGCCTTCAAAAGGGGGGCGGGCCGCCAGTTGCCCATCCCTGCTCCAGATCATGATGAACGGTCCAATGCCTTAATGGGACCAATCTCACAACAAAGTGTCAGTATGTGTGCGTGCATATGTCACTCAGAAGACGTTGATGCCATCAGCGCCTTGGTAAAGAGCACATTTACTGACAGCAAATGTAGAATATAGACCGAGTTACTGTGACAGATCTATGTAACTTTCCAAAATTCCGGTTCTGTACCCTTCTTTAGCATTTCAGCAGCTGCCAGTGCCTCATGAAGGGTCACGCCCGCTCCGATCACCGTCACATGATCATCGCTGGTCTTGTACACAACCTGGTGGACAAGGGATGGAGGTTTCTATTATCTAGGCATGTTTCAATTCAAATAATGTCGCAAGCATGTAAGTCAGTTGTAAGTCTTTAAAGGGGCAGTGCAGTAAAAAAACAAAAACATCATTGGACTCCATACCTTCGCCTGTCCCACGTGAAAGTCCTCGTTGCTGTTGTAAAGAACGGTGTTCTCTGGGCGACTGGTTCTGATGAAACACACACCCTGGAGCACAGATGAAACATGTCAAATCCGCCTCTGGACTTTCATTACCTTGTCATTTATCAGACCGCTTTATTAAAACAAGAGTCACACTCAGCAGCTGTGTGAACACAATATATTTGGTTCATTTAACCTTCATTTGACTAGGCAGTTAAGAAATTCTTATCGACAATGACGGCCTACCACCATATTGCAGAGTGAGCGCAAAGCAAGAGGCAGATGTGATAGAGAGGGTTCTGAGTACCTTCGTGTTGGCGGCCAGCTCCACAGCTTTCTCAGTGGACACGCCGTCGCTAGGGTAGAAAATGGTTGCCGTGGGAATGGCTCTGAACATGGCAATGTCTTCGAGGCCCATCTGAGAAGGACCATCCTCTCCTAGAACACACGCACGTACACACACACATACACGCGCGCGCAAGTCAGACAGAACAACACTTGGCGTGTTTGGGGCTGCTGAAAGTGAAAGCTACAGGGCAGGCATGCGTTCAGTGGGGCGAGTCGGCGTGGGCATGCAATGTACCTGAGGAACCAAAAGGAAGCCTGGCCGCCCCGCCACCACCACTTCCGTGACACAGAGAGAGAGGGGGGGAGGGAGGGAACGAGTGCTGGCCGGTGCCACACTGATACATTAATAGATGGAAGGAAGATGTGAAGAAACAAAAGCAAAGTTCAGGATTCAGGAAATAATACAGGATTATACGACGCGAGGTCAACAACGAGGGAACGATTCAACCCACTGCAGGATTGTTACCAAAATGTTTGATCGAAACCAACTGAAGCCAAAGGCCCTCTCCACCTAAACAGTTTTAGGGGAAGCACGGTGTTAGCACTGTGTGACAGTAAGCCAAGTCTTCTGCAGTGGGCTGAATCAGTCCCAGAGGAACAAGTGCTGAGAGCTACGTCAGGGTCACAGTGAGGAAGTCACAGGGGTCACTACACAGACAGTTCACTAGGGGGGGGGGGGGGGTCAAAGGTCAGTGGGCGGACTGACCGATGGACACGCCGCAGTGGGAGCCACACAGGTTGATGTTGCTCTCGGAGATGGCGGCCATGCGAAGCTGGTCGTAGGCACGCGTGAAGAAGGTGGCGAAGGTGCTGGCGAACACCACGTTGCGGTCCCGCGTGGCACAGCCCACCGCAATGCTCACCTGACAGAGGAGGAGAGGGAGGAAAGCGGTGTTCATGATTACAAAGACCAGATAGAAGCCCGAGCAATTTGTGTTCTCACAGTCTGCCCAAAGTGCCTCACGTCAATCTTTAGACACATAAGAAGGGAGCCAGCATCTTTCAATTCATACTGGGGGAAATGTTCTGTTTGTCCCATTTCATTTCCTGTTAGTCCTGAGAAATCCCATTCTGTTCCCCATGAGGCCTTGCTAAGGGAATGGGGCCTGTGTGAGACATGGTCAGTGAGAGCTTTTACTCACGAAAATACAATGCATTGGTGGTTTAAACAAATGCCATGTACATTAGGTACAGCAAAGCAAAGTGTCGTCAGCTAGCATAGAGCATTAGTGTCGTCAGCTAGCATAGAGCATTAGTGTCGTCAGCTAGCATAGAGCATTAGTGTCGTCAGCTAGCATAGAGCATTAGTGTCGTCAGCTAGCATAGAGCATTAGTGTCGTCAGCTAGCATAGAGCATTGGTGTCGTCAGCTAGCATAGAGCATTATCGTTGTCAGGGACAAACAACAGGATACTTAGAAATCCAGCAAAGCATTAAAATGTTCCAATCCCTTAATAATATTTGATGTGACAGCACGGCCAAGGTAAAGAATTCATCTAAATAACTGATCTGATCTATATTTTACTTCTCTATTGTGTGTGGGAGTCACAACGAGTCACAGGCCACAATACAGCTCCATTACACCTGTCAGTGATGCCTCTGAAGGAACTGCCACTGGAATCATGCTGAGACATTACGAATTAATAGGTCTCTTAGCCAACCAGGTAGATGGATCCAGGCCCTAGAAGTGTGGGTGTGGCACTCTGAATGTCAGAGGTGAATAATTCACACGCGGGTGAAAAGAAGCAGAATACAAAGACATGCAGGCCTACAGTACGAATGGTCTGGATGGAACTTTGATAGTCATTTTGGGTTGACGTCACATAGTGCTATCAATAACAGCTTATCATTGTTAGTTTTTTAAAAACATTTTTTAACTTTCTTGGGAGAGACGATAACTGTCTCTTATGAAGATTTTGTGAGCAGTACACTTCAGTCCAGCCTACTAGACCTAGAATTGGGTCAGATATGTGGCATTGAGTGTCGGCTAAGCTTACCATGTTCTGCTCGGCAATGTAGCACTCGACGTAGCGTTCGGGGTGCTCGTTCTTAAAGAGCTCAGAGAAGGTGGAGTTCTTGGTGTCGCCATCCAGAGCCACCACATGCTCGTTGTAGCGGCCTAGCTTAGCCAGAGCCATGCCATAGGCCTTCCGCGTGGCAATCTGGAGCCAAACACAACCAATGGGTTAGTTCATTTAAAACATTTTTTTTTTTTTTTTACAGGTCAGTGTAGCCGTCCATCACCATAAGTCAAGATAGTGCCCGTGCCTTGTTCCAGGACTTAAAGCTTCTCTCTCTCTCTCTCAAACGCTCTTGCTCCCTCTCAAGTACACGCACCTTCTCTCCGAGTTTGTAGCTGGGTGCGCTGGGCATGCGAACGTTGCGCAGGCTGACGGGCGGGGCGTCCTCAGTGGGCGTAGCGGGGTACAGGCGCTTATTACTGTTCATGATGCGCGCCTGGATGTCCTTCAGCACCCCCTCAGCCATCTCCTTGGGCAGGGGCTTCCCATGCCAGCCCATCTTGTCCTCCGCAGCTATAACACACACAGAGAACACGGAAAACACACACACACACGCACAGCAAATACGGCTTTAGTATTTATATAAGCAGTGCATCGATTGGTGGGCAATCTGCTCATTTTATATATCCGTTTGACGATACCAGCACCGAATGGTCGTAAATGACGTATTCCTCAACGCCCCCTCCCCCCACCCCCCCTCTCATCACAAAGCCTTACACATGAGTGGCCATCAAAAGACAATTCCATAGGTCAGGGCTCCACATCAAAAGCCCTACTCTCATGACAACAACCAGACAAAGGCCAGTGATCTGAGTGTGTCCTACACATGCGGAGGGATTAACAGGCTGCTGCAGCTACATCTCTAAAGCACTGCCCAGATTACCACAGGTTTAGGTGCCCCTGAGAGGAGACAGGGAGGGCTTATTCAGGTCCATCAGACATAACTTTATGTCTTTTAAGGGACAGGCACAGATTATGCCTTTTTGATTTTTAGGAATAGCGGGGTTTGATAGTATGTATTGATTACAAAGCAGCAGCCGGAGCACCACAGATATTTTGGAATGTGAATGAATAGAGGGGAGTCTGTCAGTGTCCCAATCAAGCAGTGATAGTATATTTCAGGAAAAGGTAGTGCTGCTATAGCAGGGTTTCCATCTCTCTATTAGGGTTTGGTTAGTCTCTGGGTGAACCCGTCTGTACTACTACCTATAGGGGCGCATGGGATTCAGTTTCTGTTGAGCTGTATTACTGTTGGGGAGTGTGTACCTGGGATTCCCTTGCCCTTGATGGTTTTGGCTACGATGGCGGTGGGCTGGTGACGGGGTTGGCTCAGAACCTTAGTCAGCTCGTCCACACTGTGTCCGTCCACAATGACGGCATTCCACCTACAAACACATACACACACCAGGGTGGGAGTCATTTACATTCTCAGGCCCACTTTCACGGTCTCTAGGCCACACATTTTCTAGGACAGCCTTTCTCCCAGCACTCACCCGAAGGCTTCGCAGCGTTTCTGGTATTTCTCCACATGGTGCTGCAGGGGAGCCGGGTCACTCTGTCCCAGACGGTTGATGTCCAGGATGGCCACCAGGTTGTCCAGCTGGTAGTAAGAGGCGAAGGCCATGGCCTCCCACACCGAGCCCTCAGACATCTCCCCATCACCCAGCAGGCAGTACACACTGTAGCTACGGACAGACAGACAGACAGACAGAATTAGACGCAAGATCACAGCAGTAAAGCTTTTGTAATAAATAAACACTAATAAACATGTAGAGTAATATGACCAATCCACAATTTTCAATTGATTACCACTTGATTGACTAAGGGATGAAATGCATCACAAAAAGGTGCAGAACTATAACACTTTCCCTCAACATCTCCTTCCCTTCCGGCAGATATTTGTCCACACAACCCCCACCCTTCATCTTCGAAATGAGGCCGCCCCTCAACCGCCCTCCCCGAATACAGAGCGAACAGGAACAGTTGAAACCCTCTCGGAGCTCCCATCACCCTGCATGGTTAACAGGGCCTGACAGCTTTCCAGTCAAATAGACACATTCTCATTAAAGCGAGAAGATCGGCCGAGACACGACGCATTACGGCACGCATTCCGAACCGGATAGCATTCCGGAGCCCAGAGAGGGAGCCACAGACACCTGGACCAGATACCGTTTAACATCCTCCCTCCCGGTTACTCTCAGTTAGTCAGGGGAGCTGCAGCACCTCTCACGACTCACAGACAGACAGAAAGCCCATCCCTGCACCAACACACTGGTTAAACCTCTGAGCTGCAATGCAATTTAAATCAACACAATCTAATAGGCTTACATGATGGTACACTAAACATTACCAAAAGTATGTGGACACTTGCTCGTCGAACATCTATTTCCAGAATCATGGGCAATAATATGGAGTTGGTCCCCTCATTTGCTACTATAAACAGACTCCACTCTTCAGGGAAGAAACTGATGTTGGGCAACTAGGCCTGGCTTGTAGTCGGCATTCCAATTCATCCCAAAGGTGTTCGATGGGGTTGAGGTCAGGACTCAGTGCATGCCAGTCAAGTTCTTCCACAGCGATCTCGACAAACCATTTCTGTATGGACCTCGCTTTGTGCATGGGTGCATCGTCATGCTGAAACAGGAAAGGGACTTCCCCAAACAGTTGCCACAAATTTGGAAGCACAGAATCGTCTAGTCACTAGACTCTAGTGTATGCTGTAGCGTTAAGATTTATCAGTTGGACTGTCAGATGGTGAAGCGTGATTCATCACTCCAGAGAACACTTTTCCCCTGCTCCAGAGTCCAATGGCGGCGAGCTTTACACCACTCAAGCCAACGCTTGGATTTGCGCATGGTGATCTTAGGCTTGTGTGCAGCTGCTCAGCCATGGAAACCCATTTCATGAAGCTCCTGTCGGTTCTTGTGCTGACATTGCTTCCAGAGGCAGTTGGGAACTCGGTATTGAGCGTTGCAACCGAGGACAGATGATTCTTACGCGCTGTGCGCTTCAGCACTCGAGGGTCCTGTTCTGTGAGCTTGTGTGACCTACCACTTTGCGGCTGAGCATTTCAGCCGAATCACTCATTTGAAGAGGTGTCCACATACTTTTGTTTATATAGTGTATATGATACAATAGCAGTGTGTTGACTGACTGGTTGTTATAACATATGAGTTGATGATAATGGTGATTATGTAGCTCGTTAATTACATGGACAAAGGTAGATATCAACATATAAATGGATAAATGACTACTCTATTGTTTTGGAGGAATGACACTGTTGGAAGAGAGCTATTTACACAAAGTCAAAAGCTTTTCACAGATTAACGTTTTGCCATCCCTAATAAAATCGCTGGCTGTCAAAGGCTATGCCAACAGGGCATTAGGTCGGGGCAAAAGCCATACTCTTAAGACAACCGTCACACACACACACACACAATGGTAACCCAACTGAGGTAACCCTTCAAATGTGCATAACGGCGTGTGTGTGTGTGTGTGTGTGTGTAAGTATGCACTTAAGACAACACACACACAGGAGAGTGTATCCTACACATTCTGAGGGATTACTGAGCTTCTGCAGCTCTAAACTCTAAAGCACTGCCTGGATTAGTTAGGAGTTTGGGTGCCCCTCGTAGCACAGAGATCGAGACCTTGTTCAAACACACAAAGCCTTTGAAAGACAATAGGTAATAATCCTATTTAAAATACACCTTCATGCGTGTAACAGGATAACTACGCAGTCTAAAACCTTTAATTTAACCTTCTATTTAGACAGGTTATGGATCAACCAATATTGTATTTTACCATAATGCATTGGTTGAGGCGAGCAGTCTAGTCTAAAGCTGATCTCTTCAGACAGAGATGCTCCCCCTCTCTCATATAATGCCACGGCATTGCCCCAGGGAGAGTACAAGGTGAGAGTATTAGAGGGGTGAGAACAGAACACATCAAACTGACAGCTCACAGTCCAAACCTGTACCGAGCGCCCTCAGGGTGTTCTGTCAAACATAGGCCCAACGACAGGGAAACGTCGTCTCCACGCACACCCTTGTGAACCTGCGCCAAATTGTTTTACGTTGCACTTTGATCAGCTAAGCATGGATAATCATATTCAAACGCCATTTGCTGAATCAATTAAACAGGGTACTGTCAGTGCGGGTTTAAAGCTGTAATGTGGCATTTTGACTCACTAATCCTCACCCTCCCGCTAAGTGTATTTGACACATTCAGTCATTTGATTCATGGATCACTCCCTTCATCCGTGACACTGGCCTAAGCATGTAGGGCTGTATGTTTTGGGGCCACAGACTATAAGAGGAAGAGTTTGTAACAAAAGCAATCATACATTACAGACAAGTCAGAGTTGAGGCTGGATGAGAGCGAGCGAGAGGCGAGGGAAAGAGCACGCTCTCTTGTTGTTGTTGATTTCATTAGGATCCCCGTTAGCCGATGCCAATGGCCACAGCTAGTCTTGCTGGGGTCCGACACATAATAACAACTACATTACAGACTAAATACTTTACAATTGACATACATTAACATGTAGTGTGTGTGTGTGTTTGCATCTATCAGTTACACATATGTAAGTAGGTCACATGAGGGAGAGGAGTTGTGCCCGTGAGGTGTTGCTTTATTATTTAAAAAAAAAACAGGTTTGCTGTTCACTTGCGCTATATGAGATGGAAGGGAGTTTCATGCACTCATGGCTCTGTATAATACTGTACATTTCCTTGAATTTGTTCTGGACCTGGGGGGCTGTGAAAAGACCCCTGGTGGCATGTCTGGTGGGGTACGTGTGTGTGTGTGTGTGTAAGTTAACTATGCAAACAATTCTCTTAGCCAAGAGACTGGCATGCATAGTATTGATATTAGCCCTTTGATTACAATGAAGAGCAAAACGTGCCACTCTATTCTGGGCCAGCTGCAGCTTAACTAGGTCATTCTTTGCAGCACATGACCAGATGACTGGACAGTAATCAAGACTTGCCTTGTGGAGTGTGGTGCAGAGCATCACGGACAGATCTCTCCCAATCTTTACAACCATTGAGTCAATATGTTTAGAACCTGACCGTTTACAACCCAAGTAATTTAGTATCCTCAATTTGCTCAACAGCCACAGGTCTAGAACTTCGGGAATGATTTGTATCAGATACAATGCAATTAGTTTTAGAGATGCTCTGGACCGGTTTATTACTGGCCACCCATTCTAAAATTGACTGCAACTCTTTGTTTAGGGTTGCAGTAACTTCACTAGCTGTGGTTGCTGACGCATGCGTATAGGGTTGAATCATCAGCATGCATGACAAACAGGCTTTGTTAATTGCCAGTGGCAGGTCATTGATAAAAATAGAAAAGAGTGGAGGGCCAAGAGAGCTGCCCTGCGATACACCACACTTTATATGTTTAACATCAGAGAGGCATCCAAGAAAACTCTGTGTTCTATTAGATAGATAGCTCTGATTCCACAATATGGGAGAGGTTTTTCAACAACAGGTTATGGTCAATAATATCAAAGACGTTACTGAAATCTAACAGCACAGCTCCCACAATATTTATTTCAACCAATCATCAGTCATTTGTGTCAGTGCAGTACATGTTGCGTGCCCTTCTCTATAAGCATGCTGAAAGTCTTACTAATTTGTTTGCAGAAAAATAGCATTGTATTTGGTCAAACACATTTTTTTCCAACAGTTTGCTTAAGCAAGCTGATAGGTTGGCTGTTAGAAACAGTAAAGACCGATTTACCATTCTTGACTTTGGCTTCCCTCCAGGCCTGAGGACAAACCCTTTTCTCTAGGCTCAGATGAAAGATATGACATATAGGAGTGGCTATAGAGTCAGCTACCATTCTCAGTAGTTTTCCATCTAATTTGTCAATGCCAGGAGGTTTGCCATTGTTGATCGATAACAATACATGTTTCCACCTCTCCCACACTAACTTCACAAGATTCAAAAGTACAATGTTTTTTTTCATTATTCGTTTAATGCATGAGAACGATGGCTCACTGCTTGTTGTTGGCATTTCCAGCCTAAGTCTGCCCACTTTGTCAATTATTTTAAGGATGATTTAATTGCCAATCACTGCATCACAGTGCTAGCTGTGCGACCAAAGACTCTGGGTTCGAGCACAGGCTTTGTAGCGATGAGACAAGAGAGTAACTGCTAACAACTGGAGAAGCTATGTCATAAATCCGTCAAGTGCAGTGTCTAGATGCATTGTTTACATCATCCACATAAGAGTCACAGCAAAATCTTTTGTATGATCTCATACACTATTTTAGGCCCAGCTTTAGGAACCTCGGCTTTCCTGGATGTAGCCACAATATTGCGATCACTGCATCCAATGGATAGGGATACAGCTTCAGAACAAAGTTCTACAGTATTCGTAAAATGTGATCAATACATGATATTTGGTTAAAGTGAGAAGCTTCCTCTTGAGCGGACAGCTTGATGAAAACCAGACAATATATGCAGGTCCCCAAGAAAAGAGACCTCTCTGTTTACATCAAATACACCATCTAGCATTTCACATATATTATCTAGATACAAGAAGAGGTTTTAGAGGAGGCAGGTGAACCTGCAACCACAACACATCAATAACACTTGACATGAGATCTTCTCTAAGCATTACAGGGATATGGCCCTGAGTATATACAGCAACACCTCCCCATAGGCATTCCCGTCTCTTCAGTAGATGTTATATCCTTGTATTGCAACTGCCGTATCAAAGGAATTATCTAAGTGAGTCTCGGAAATGTCTAATATATGAACGTTATCTGACGTTAGCAAGTTGTTGAATTCATGACCCTTATTTTTTTAAGGCTATTATATTAATATGGGCTATTTCCAGGTCTTTCTTGGGTAGCTTGTCAGAGATAGACATCATATGGAAAACAACTAACAAAGGAAGGGTTTAGTAGTGAGAGAGATAAGGGAGTGAGAAGAGCAAAAGAGGGAGAAAGAGGGAGGCTCTCTCGCAGCCCTGATTATTAGAGCAGAAGAATTGACTGAACAAAATGCAGAGAAAGCCCATCCAACCCACCCCGCGTGTACATTCTACGGCAGGCTGCTCTGTTACATGGGTCCAAAAATGAAACCAGGGAAGAGCCACAACAACAAAAACCCTATTAAAAACCGTTTTTCAAAAGTCTATCCCTAAACCCCAAAGTACAGCTCAGCTGCCCTCTACTGTTCTGGCCTTTTTCTATGGATTCAGATAGAAAAGGGGAATCTGCTTTTGTCATATACAGAGAGTGGAGCCTGGAACGCTGTCTATGGCTGTCTGCCCAGTGTTCACGTGGCCGTTCTGGAACTAGTCGCGCACAATGAAGAAGCTGGCTTCCAAACCACGTTCAGCCGTGAAACGGTCAGCCTCTCTCTCTCCACACCCCCCACACCCCCACATCTACTCTCTATAGGGGCGGGCGGTGAAATGTCAAATGTCAGACTGTCACGTTGTTCGCAGAGAGTGTACACCATGAGCATAGGTGTGTTTGTTGTGTCCATGCGTGCCTTTTGTCTATGAACGGGACGGCTTTATGCCTATGTGCGGGCGAGTATCACAGTACACCTTCATTGTAGGGCGCATCCGACTTATTTAATTGCACATATTTCCTTGTGCTTTACTTCCCTTTGTCTATGCTATGTATCTGATTATTTGTGTGTTGGTCTGTCTGTCGCTGTGTGTTCGTGTATAGCCAGACAACGTATGACCGCGCAACTAAAGAATGACCTTAGAGGGGTGTCGAGCATGTCACTGAGTCCTATGCAGAAGTCCATATTATGTGCAGACGTGTATATGTGGGAGAACGGTCTCTCACCTGGCCTTGTCAAAGTATTTCCCAGTGTAGGCCATCCCGCAGGCAGCCCCCAGACCCTGTCCAAGAGAGCCGGTGGCCACATCCACAAACTGCTGCTTCTGTTCACACACACACACACACGCACAAATGTTAGACATCACAGCACATAATAAACATGCATTACACCAACAAACACACATTACACATTAAACAAAGTCATCAAACATTACATCAACTACGCTGTTAAATTGCACCGACATAAACTAATCCGACACAAAGACTACCTACTCAGTCATAACACACCCACATTCAGGTCTCATTACCGTCAAAATCACACACTGTCCACAAAATACACACTTCCTCTCAAACATACACACATTTCCTAAACATACACATTCATTCAGTGGTCATATTAAAAGCTCAACAGGGTAAATCAATGTGTAAGCATTAGATGAAGAGATACCGAATCTTAATTGAGGGAATCAGTGGCTTACTCATGCATGTGTGAACAGGGCATGGCATTACTAGGAAGCTACTGTGCGTGCACACAAAAGGGGCCTTGGACAGCCTGTCTGTCACACAAGCACATACAGTCTACACTACAGTATAGACAGTATATTGTGTGCTCAAACTTCCTCTCTTCGACAAGGGAATACCAGTGCTCTGAAAAGGGGATACATTTGACTGTTTAACAAATAGGTTAAAAAAAACTGTCATGGGTGAACAGGTCTGTGAACGAGAAAGGGCTAAAGATAAGCCAGGCTTTTAAAAAGGCTAACTCTCACTGTGTTAGTGGAGCGCAGAGGTTATTTGTGGGCCAAACAAGGTCGTGTCGTGTGGATCGACAGGTCACTTCCTGCTCCTATTCTCACCGGCACAGGGTGTCCCTCCAGGATGGAGTCGACCTTACGGAGGTTGAGCAGTTCGCTCTCCTTCAGGTAGCCTGTCTCGGCCCACACCGCGTAAAGCACCGGGGCTGCATGGCCCTGGAGGAGACAGAGAAAGAGAGGGAGGGACAGAGTGAGAGAGAGAGAGAGAGAGAGAGAGAGAGAGAGAGAGAGAGAGAGAGAGAGAGAACAGTCTCGCAGATAGATACAAGTTACGACTTTGTTACCGTCGCACAGAGACATGACCTCATGCAGACAGAACACGCACAAAGGGCCCTAGTTAATGTAAAACAGACTTCAACTATTCACTACAACCATCTTTTACAGCCGAGCTGTTATTCCCCATGTTAGACTCTCACATACAGTATCACACTCGGTGCCTGGACCACATTCATTTCTTGGATTGAGAAACTCATCCCAAACGTTCTTCCTTCCACACCTCCAAAATGAATGACATTCCAGTAGACCCAGTAGGAGTACATTCCCGCCTCCCGGTCGGTCTCCTAAAGGGCCCAGGTCCCTGCACCAGATTACATGCTTACTCTACAAATTGGGCCTTTAAAAACTCTCAAATCATATGGCTGGCTCTTCCCAGCACAGACTGGACAATGCAATCTGACTGGTGAAAAATCCTATGAACATACAGCTTTCCATCAATTCATCAGGTTGATTTTTGGAAATGGAATGAGTTTGATACAGAGCTGGCTAAGGGTTCTAACCACTCTGCCAATCTACTCTGCCAAACTTGATAAAACGGAGTCTGATGGCCAGGCGGGCGACTGAAAGACAGATCAAGTGTCCCACATCTGTCCAATTAGGCTAATGAGGTCATTGCGGAAGGGGAGGAGCTTAGCTACTACAGTAGGCCTTACCTTAGAGGTGAACATGGAGGCACTGCTTTAGAATGGACTTGGCATACGTCATACATTATCACAGACTCAATAACATCGAATTTAGACAGGTTGAGCACAGAGGCATTAAGGTTAAATCACTTCAAATGAATACGGGAAAGTGTACCTTTGGAAGCCTTCAGACTGTGCATGTACACGTTTTGCCACTATCTGGGCCTGGGATACCTGTGTTTCCCCAGAGGGAGGTTAAGGGGTTAGGGATGTCTAAACGAGGGGAGGGGGGGGGGGGGGGGGAGTGGTACCTTGGAGAGGACGAAGCGGTCGCTGTTGATGTTCCGGGGTTCCTCAGGGCGGTACTTCATGGTGTGGAAGAAGAGCACAGACATGATCTCTGCCACACTGCAGCATGATGTGGGGTGACTGGAGGCCAGAGAAGACAGGACAACGGGTCAGACCAGGGGCTCTGACTGACACACGCACGCACAAATAAAACACACACACACCTCCGCGTGCTCAGCTCACACTGAAGTGTATAGCTGGAAAGTGTCACACACACACACACACACACACACACACACACTAAATGACCTACAATCAGTTTTGACTACTACGTCGCCCTCCAATATTTCCACTAGACACACGCATGCAGACACATTGACAGTCAGAGCCGAGACTTCGCAACACGCACACACTGTTTGGAGGATCAGAGGAAACAAAGGCCTCTTCGGCCGCATTTGATCACCTCGACTTAAACTCTGATATTCATTCTTCATTGAGTGCCGGGGTTAAGCCTATATTAGCCTGTGTACCAACTGTAACCGTCATCTCGTAATAAAGCGTCGACACTCGTTCACGACAATCGATCCACTATTTGCCTGTAACATAAGGCAGACCCTCTTCAACACATTCAGTTAGACAGTCACCCAACACGTACAACAGTTGTATTATTTTTTTATTTTTGTTTTGTCGCCAAAACTCTGTGCTCGAAGCAAAATGCAAAAACAAAAGACAATATAAAAAGGCCATTTGAAAGCATCTATAACTTATGAGATTCCAAACAGAGCATGGCCATTTAGAACGCTTCACCATAGCACAGGTGCCAGGTACCCACCATAATTATCATTTTTAATCATCCTGAAACGGAAAGGTGGTTAAAAACAGACAATGAATAAAATAAATATGTATTGAAGTAAAATCATCAACTAAAAGACAAATAAATTAACCCCCCCCCCCAAAAAAAAAAAACACAAGTATAATTCTGCTTTGGCCTTATTTGTCGATGTGGAATTAGAAATATTTACTAAAAAAGGTTGTGTCCCTGGTTATAATGCCTCCAATAGCATATTTTATGTGAGGTGTTTACTGCACTGTAATAAACAGACCTAAGGAAATAAGAACATCGAATGAATTAATGTCTCAAAATATAAATAACATGTGTTCTAACAACATTTACCGCTATCTGGCATTTCTCTCAACCCAAATATCGTGTGCCCCAAAAATATACAAAGGACAAGCCTGAAAAATAATTATAGAAAGGGATGGCATTGGCTGGAGATTGCCCAGGTCGCGGTGGACCGACGAGCATCAAAATCAGCCCGTCACCAATCGTTTCGCTCTGCGAAGAGGATGGGAGGTGAAGGCTGAATTTATGCAGGCGCGTTGGAGCGCCAGGCACGAACGCAGTCCCTTTAGTTGCGGCGGACGAACCCCACCACGTGTAACGACCCATTCATTATTGAATCACATTTTCGCTCACATCTTACATAACCAGAAAAAAATATGAATTCAAAGACTTAAAAAAAGGCCTGCCGTTACGCTACTGCACATTCGAAAATAATGTATCAATGCACCTGCAACGAGTAGTCTATTTTTTAACCTTTATTTAACTAGGCAGGTCAGTTAAGAACACATTTTTATTTACAATGTCGGCCTACCCCGGCCAATTGTGCGCCGCCCTATGGGCCTCCCAATCACGGCCGGATGTGATACAGCCTGGAATCGAACCAGGGACTGTAGGTTTACATGCGTAATGCCCATGGCTCGGACATCGCACTGAGATGCAGTGCCTTAGACCGCTGCGCCACTCGGGATCCCTATTACAACATAATAAGGCATAACACAATTGCTGCATATTTTATCTACATGTAACCCAATTTCATCCATGTCAAATATTAATGCCAAATGGACAGCTAAAATTAAAGAACATTCGCCTTTTCTGGAGCGATGCGTAATATACGCACACAATGTCCGAGCCATGGTCATTACGCATGTAAACCTATCACTTGCATGGACACCTCATTACGCACATTTCTTTTTCTTTTTGAAGCATGAATTAAAACATGGTGCTTACCCACTGCCTGCCGCAGTAGTAGCCTTGATAGAATTGATCCTGAGCCGGTTGGCGATGTTCCTAAGCGTCTGCAGGGTCTGCTGGTCGGGTTTGTGATAGTCCTCCATCTGTGCGCACTTCTGTCAAAAAAATACACTTTAACGAAGCAAAATACTGTCCGGGATAAAAACACGAACAACGTCGGGGTAAAGACTAGGAAAATCGCCTTGAAGTTGTGCGGGGGGGATAGAGTCGGAGAGAATTACAGAGAGAGGGGTGTTGGTAAACCTATGAAAATGGCTAATCTAGAGCTAAAAGGAGAGAGAACCGCACACGGGCTCAACGACCACAGAGTGCGTGTGTGTGACAGTGAACAAAGTAGGCTACACATGGGCGAAATGGTGGAGGTGGAGTTGCCAAGGCCAAGTGCAATGGACCTACTGTCACGCCCCCCGTCCCCACACCGCGTCAACCAACACGGTCGCTCGTACTGCAGGGCCGAACAACAGGGGTGGCGTCCGCATAATGCGCTGTCGTAGGCTACTCTCTGCTACTTCTGTCAAAGATCAGGGAAAAGTGCAAGATTGCATATACTGTAGGTAGTTAGCTATACGAGGCATTTCGTCTCCACTGGTACATTAGTACAGGGGTTCCCAAACTTTGTCACTCGTGCCCCCCATCCAGCATTGGGGAACATCTCGCACCTGCACTGTGGGATGTTGAGGATGGATGGGGGAAGAGTTCAGAAAGGACACTGTACTAACTAACCTAGGCTAATGATACTCTATGGTCTCAGTTTTGACCTGACTCACTCAAACATACTACACTGCACCCACCATAACAAAATCGGCCAACTCTCACCACATATGTCCATGCTCGCTCACTTCAGTCTTTTCGCTATGTAAAAATGGGGCAGAATATGTGAACAAAAGTGGCACCATAATTTGATTGAGGCGTCACTGCAGACCCAGGTTCAATCCCAGGCTGTGTCACAACCGTCCGTGACCGGGAGTCCCATAGGGCGGTGCACAATTGGCCTAGCATCGTCCGGGTTAGTGGAGAGTTTGGCCGGGGTGGGGGGCTTTACTTGGCTCATTGCGCTCTAGCGACTCCTTGTGGGGGGCCGGGCACCTGCAGGCTGACTTCCGAAGTCAGTTGAGCGGTGTTCCCTCCGACACCTTGGTGCGGCTGGCTTCTGGGTTAAGCGGGCGGGTGTTAAGAAGAGCGGTTTGGAGGGTCATGTTTCGGGGAACGCATTACTTGACCTTCACCCCCCGAGTCCGTTGGGGAGTTGCAGTGATGAGACGATCGAAATTGGGGAGAAAAAGGGGGTAAAATATATATACACTGCTCAAAAAATAAAGGCAACACTTAAACAACACAATGTAATTCCAAGTCAACCACACTTCTGTGAAATCAAACTGTCCACTTAGGAAGCAACACAATAAATTTCACATGCTGTTGTGCAAATGGAATAGATAACAGGTGGAAATTATAGGCAATTAGCAAGACACCCCCCAATAAAGGAGTGGTTCTGCAGGTGGCAACCACAGACCACTTCTCAGTTCCTATGCTTCCTGGCTGATGTTTTGGTCACTTTTGAATGCTGGTGGTGCTTTCACTCTAGTGGTAGCATGAGACGGAGTCTACAACCCACACAAGTGGCTCAGGTAGTGCAGCTCATCCAGGATGGCACATCAATGCGAGCTGTGGCAAGAAGGTTTGCTGTGTCTGTCAGCGTAGTGTCCAGAGCAGGCGCTACCAGGAGACAGGCCAGTACATCAGGAGACGTGGAGGAGGTCGTAGGAGTGCAACAACCCAGCAGCAGGACCGCTACCTCCGCCTTTGTGCAAGGAGGAGCAGGAGGAGCACTGCCAGAGCCCTGCAAAATGACCTCCAGCAGGCCACAAATGTGCATGTGTCTGCTCAAACGGACAGAAACAGACTCCATGAGGGTGGTATGAGGGCCCGACGTCCACAGGTGGGGGTTGTGCTTACAGCCCAACACCGTGCAGGACGTTTGGCATTTGCCAGAGAACAACAAGATTGGCAAATTCGCCACTGGCGCCCTGTGCTCTTCACAGATGAAAGCAGGTTCACACTGAGAACATGTGACAGAGTCTGGAGACGCCATGGAGAACATTCTGCTGCCTGCAACATCCTCCAGCATGACCGGTTTGGCGGTGGGTCAGTCATGGTGTGGGGTGGCATTTCTTTGGGGGGCCGCACAGCCCTCCATGTGCTCGCCAGAGGTAGCCGGACTGCCATTAGGTACCGAGATGAGCTCCTCAGACCCCTTGCGAGACCATATGCTGGTGCGGTTGGCCCTGGGTTCCTCCTAATGCAAGACAATGCTAGACCTCATGTGGCTGGAGTGTGTCAGCAGTTCCTGCAAGGGGAACGCATTGATGCTATGGACTGGCCCGCCCGTTCCCCAGACCTGAATCCAATTGAGCACTTCTGGGACATCATGTCTCGCTCCATCCACCAACGCCACGTTGCACCACAGACTGTCCAGGAGTTGGCGGATGCTTTAGTCCAGGTCTGGGAGGAGATCCCTCAGGAGACCATCCGCCACCTCATCAGGAGCATGCCCAGGCGTTGTAGGGAGGTCATACCGGCACGTGGAGGCCACACACACCTACTGAGCCTCATTTTGACTTGTTTTAAGTACATTACATCAAAGTTGGATCAGCCTGTAGTGTGGTTTTCCACTTTAATTTTGAGTGTGACTCCAAATTCAGACCTCCATGTGTTGATAAATTTGATTTCCATTGATAATTTGTGTGTGATTTTGTCAGCACATTCAACTATGTAAAGAAAAAAGTATTTAATAAGAATATTTCATTCATCAGATCTAGGATGTGTTATTTTAGTGTTCCCTTTATTTTTTTGAGCAGTGTATATTTTTTAAAGATGGCCACTACTATACAGTATAAAACAAAGGCTATGGATGAATGGGGCATACTGTGTGTAGTGCAGTAAAGAACACTGGCATTTGGCAACTGGGACTAGTCATTGCATTGGAAATGTAATATTTTGTCAAAACACTGAACCCTGTTGGCCTCTAGTGGCTTTATCCAGATATGAATCATCTATGCCATTACTTGAGCTGCATCTCAATCATCCAAAAGACTCCTTTCCTTGTCTCCTTTCCTTCATCTGCACTGATGTGGAAAAACTCTGGTCAGATTAGAGCAGATGAAGGACAGGAAACAAGGAGAGAAAACTACATTGGACTATTGAGATGCACCACTGGTGTCAGCATTTGCCTCACTGTTTGACATTGCTGGATGTAATGACCGCAAAGGTCAAAACAGGGAATCATTTGTGTTTTATTGACCAAGAAAAGTCATTCCTTTGAGCAAAAAAATGTAAATAGCTTGAGAGAAAACTTCACTTTAATATCACAAAATAGTAAAACAGAAGTACACAGTGACAGAATAAAACAAATTAAAAACGGATGCGGTTCTTAAAAGACACCAAATAACATGTTTACTCATCATTACACTGGCACTGACCAATCTTAAAAATCACTGGTTTAAAAAAAAAAAAAAAAAAAAAGTTTTTTTTATCTCTGGGCCTCACCTCTTTTCTCCACCAGTATAGAGCCTGTGACTAAATAATACGTACACTTTGAAAACACACCAATCAACATGTATTAAGTACTATGATATATATATATTTTTAAACGTATTGAGGAACCAAAGGAGTCACAAACTGCTCATGAAATGATTTTTACTGACATTTTCGTTTGAGGTGAAAACAAAGTGCATCAAGTCAGAGGTTCTCTTCTTACCTCCCGAAGAAACTCACATATACTTACTGGCAAAAACAAATATTCCTTAGACAACATAATGTGTTGATCAGTTATTTGTCTAGAGGATGTTCTCAATTGCTTCCCATGTCTATAGCGCAACGCCGCCATTCATTCATTCATTCCGTCAATCGGAATCAAAATGTGTGATTGATTGCAGCCAAACAGAAATACATGCTGCGTGTGATCAAAATAATGTGAACATAGATTGGCAGTATGGCACAAGGTCAGATGTGTGTACAGGGGTGACATTATCAAACACTTTTTTTTAAAACTACCTGACCTACAAAATCAAATACATACACACTGACACAACCTGTTATGACATGCTAGTCCCTTTGAGCTGTTGGCTGCAGAGTGACAACATGTGTTAAACAAGACGATCCCGTTGAATGCAGTTAGCTCAGGTTCAGTGCTGCAGTAGACTTTACTGCAAAACCCACAGAATAGGGCCTAAATTAATACAACAATTCTCTGTTTAGACCCTGGGGGGGGGGGGGGGGGGGGGGACACACACTTAAGAATCAGTAAACAGTATTCTCCCAGAAGGCATTGCATTCTATTGCACACGTCCCTTAACAGGCATAGTAACAGAGGCTTGGTGGTGAATGGGGTGAGAGCAAAGGACAGAGAAAAAAAAGAAAGAACAGAGATTGAAAAAGAGGAGAGAGAACAAAGCGCATGTGTGTGGAGAATCACAGCTATTCCCGAGGGCAGAACAAGGAAGTGGAGTTGAATAAAGCTTGGCTTGCACAGCAAGTCCTAACCCCTGACCCAAACAGAGATGAGGGTTTACCCTCCTTAGGGGTTTTGGTCTAGTTCTCATCCACAGAAGAGAGGAACAAAATGTATTTCTAGAGTGCGTACATGATTTGACACTACTGTCAAGCGTAACATCTCCCTTTTACCTTCTCTACATAGGGTAGCAGAGCCATATGAGTGAGCCTCCTGGGTTCGAGTCCTCCTGCAGTCCCCATAGCTGCTCCAGAGGAACTGAGCCAGTGTCTGTGTTTCTATACATAGCCGGTGGCAGCAGAAGCAGTCCCAGGTCCCACCCAGTGGTTCAGTACCTGTAGCTTAGGTTGGCTGTGCCCCTGTCCTGACATGTCCAGGCCCAGCCCCATGTCTGGACTAAAGCTATAGCTTGACGTTGCTCAGGTCCTTGGAGAGAATCTGGAGGTAAGTCTCGTGGATGGCACTGAGAAACGCTGGGTCATTCTGCACAGGGCACAAACACAGGAGAGAGAGAGAGAGAAGACTTATCTTCCAGTCATTTTGTATAACAGTACAAACAAGTTCCCAGACTTAAACTGCTTCAGTTCACTCGCTCTCTCAAGTATTAGATTTAGGTACATACAGAAGGAATTCCTAACATAATTCATAACCCATGCATAACACATTCATACGCCATTCATGAGCATTTCATAAATGCCAACAGCAGCCAGATGAAATCTACAGTAGAAAACCCCTGAACCTGACGAAAGGCTTCAAACACAAGAAAAAGGCTTCAGCTCTCTCTGTACCTTGATGAGGTGGATGAGTGTGTCCTGCAGCTGGGTCCTGCTGCAGGGGGATTGGGGGGGCTCCACAGCCCCTGTGGCTGCTGCTGGAGGGGAGGGAGGAGCAGCGTGCCTCTGCAGTTCCGTTGTCTTGGCAACAGAATGCTGAAAGGCGCTCGGTGAGAGCAGCACTGAGCGCTCCGCCCCCGTCAGTGAAGCACCCGCCCCCGGTATCACAAGCCCTGCCTTTATAGGAACAGCCTTGGATGGGTGAGAGAAAGAGAGAGGGCAGGAAGAGGACATGGTAAGATTTCATTTCAACTATGTAAAGAACTGCCTGTACAATCAAAGCCATCTACATCATGATAGCAAAATCATACTAACAGGCATGGTTTTCGACGGTTTCTGAGACTGAGCGAACACATCCATTTCTTTACTCTGTGGCTGAGAAAGACAAGAAAGGGAGCCCTTCAGAAATGACAGATTACACAAAGTCCGCATCACAAAGAAATAACAGGGGCAAAGGCAGTTACCTACCTGCACAGGGCCTGTGGGAATGCTGCAGATGGCAGCAGGATTGGGGATTTGCTCTCTGAAGCTCTGGGGCGTGGCCAGCGGGCTGGGCAGGAAGTTGGGTGCGAGGACGGGCTTGTGGAGATCAGAGGGGCTGGGTTTCAGCGAGCCCAGGAGATCCTGCCCCAGGTAAGTCAACGGAGGGCCAGGGGGGGGACCGCGAGCCTCAGCCCCAGGTGGAGCGACCAACAGCGGGGACATAGAGTGCTGGAGTTCCCCTGAAGGTCCACCGGGAAACACAGGGCTGGCGTGGAGGGTGTAGCCTGGGCTGGGGCCACCTCTGGCCTCCATCAGGGGGATCAGACCAGAGGCCAGGTGCCGGTTGTTGCCCACTGGGGCTGCTGTGAGGCGGGGTGCCAGTAAGGGCTGGAAGGGTATGGATGGAGTGTAGTGCTGGGCCTTTAGGAAGTTGGCGGGGCTCGGGGCAGCAGGGTCTGTGGAACTCTGGGTAGGCATGGCTGGCAGCAGGCCGGTCTCCTTGGGTAGAGAACTGCCAAACAGCTCCTCCACAGTGATCTGCCTCTGGCCAGAGTGGGAGTTCTGCAAATACAGTAATAACAGTCCATATGAAACGACACTATCCAATTATGACTGACAAGTAAGAGTCATTTCAGTCATGCGAGAGAACACTTGTTACAGGTAGCGTGTTGTCAGACAAAGTGCATTCATCTCAGGCAGAATGTGGTGCTGTACCTTTTCTGGCGGTGGGGCACTGGGAGCGCGCTCTGTAGCACCGCCGGCTGTTTTCAGCGTCTCGGTGTTCAACCCCTGCTCAGCAGTAACGGACATCTCAGTTTCACCCGTCTGAATCTAGTTAACGCACAAAACAAATCACACAGACACATGTATCATTTTGACATTCCAACTAGTGTTTCCCCGTCTAATGCAGAATTAGACCCCGTTTTGGTTTTGGTCCTAGTGCGTCACAGCGGATTCAAATGATCAACTCAACATCAAACCAAAACATGCACCTCGGGGTCCAGAGGACAGCGTTTGGGAAACGCTGGACTAATGTAAATTGGGAGGGCTGTGAGCAATCTCAGCATTTAAAACAATGAAAAACACTTGGGGCAGCAGGACTAAGATCTACGGAAAGAGCGTGATACCAATAAAGAGTAAGTAAACAGACAGGCAGTGAGTGAGTTCTTCATTGACTACGAGAGAGAGAAACAGAAGGGGGACATTGCTACCCCATCCACAGCTGGCTGCACAAAATAAATCAGGATTTTAAATCGCACTCTAGTTCGTGATGTATGTGTAGAGGTAAAGTCCGTCAAACAATACTATTTTCTGGACTGTGTTCGCGTGCGTTTGTGGAAGTGTTGGGATTTGTAACTTGAAAAAGTGATATATTAACTGGTCACGTTTAACAAAAGTAAAGTTACTTAACAATATTACTCTGGGTGGAAAGGGATACGTTATATTACTTTGTGTTAGTTTCATGGGAAAAAAATCTCAATCTCCCTGTTTGTTTGACTGTTGGAGGGAGCAAGGCGAGCCGTGTGCGCTCTACCAAAGATGACTAACTCGGGTTTGATCGCTGGTTTCTCCTTTCATCGGTGGCGCTGCTTTCCTGTACTAGTCTAAAAGTACTGCGCTATCATATGGGCTGCTTAGTTAGCCATATATACTGTAAGACAAACATCTGTACAGATTTCATATCTTTTCATTCAAAATCTTTCTCAAGCCACCAGTTCTGGTCACGCGTTGTTTGACAAATAAACTTTAATAATACTACCAAATTTGAAAAAGTAAGGCGTTACTTTACTTTTGTTACTCCTAAAAGTCAACTGATTTATGTAACGTAATACTTTTGTAACGCATTTCCCCCAATAGAGTCCTGGGCGACGACTTGACGATAAAGACCGTCTCTCACCCTGTGGTATTCATCCTTGGCCTTGCTGAGGAGCTCCAGGATGTCGATGGGGCGAGGTTCTGCGCAGCCATTGGTCCTCCCAGGCATGTTGGCCCTCTCTGGGGAGCCCCGGTGGGCCTGCATGGCTTCCTGCTTCACGATCCTGGAGGACAGATACAATAAAAGACACAAACACCCTCGCAAATCAGTGGGGGGGGAAAAAACCCCACTAAAACACACAATCCAATCTCATATCTGTAACGTGCTAAATTACCCCCTGCAGCGGTGTGGGTGTCTGTGTTTTCATAGCTGTGGGTTAGTGGTGGTGTGTTTCACACGGGCCATACTCACTTCACCATGAGCTGAGCGATGCGCTGGCAGTCCTTCTTATCGTAGAACCAGATGCTGTATATACCCACTGTAGGAGGAACACAGCGAAAAGAGGGAAATATTTTTTTTAAATGGCAGGCGGAAGGTTCACTGGCGCTAGGATGCATCCCTTAGGCGGAGGGAGGTTGTGGGAAATGGATGGTTCAGCAACTTTGAGGCAACAGCGTGTGACAGGAGTGTCACGTTGCATAGGTGTGTGTGAGAAGAGATTCTTGCCAGGTTTCTCCTCAGAGGCTGGTAACCTAGCAACGGTAGTGTTTCTACAGCTACCTGGGGAACTCTGGGACGTGTAAACAGGTGTGTGTAAAAAGGACGCATTTTCTAACATGAAGCACTGACACAACCCCTCCACTAACAGATGTGTGCAACGAGAGCAACGGCAGGACACAAACCTGAACGGTCGAAATCACGCCAAAACAAAATGGCAAGTTACGATCCCTTCACAGTCACAAGGACAGCCAAGAAAGCCCTCCCTCCCAAACAGACTTGTTCATGATATTCTTTGCATCCCCTCCCAAGTGGCCTGCAGGCACTCGACTACTGGGGAGGAGTCACAGGGTTCCAGTCAGATAAAACTGCTTCCCCTCTGGATGACTGGATCAGAACTACCACCGAGAGCAGACGTACTGTATCCATCCCATCCATGAGGTGGTTTCCAGGCAGCTCCGGAACATAAGAGGCCCTGGGGCCAGAGGGACACGTTTTTCTCCCCCTCAGACAGAGCTCCTGGGTTGGGTGGACCCCGTGTTAGCGCAAGGCCATGGGCGGAGGAGACCCGTCAGAGGAGATGCTCCTGCTCGACGCGCCCGGTCAGCCTCGGCGTGACCTCCGGCACAAGGGGAAGGTCATGTTCCAGAGGACCCTGCGAGGAAGTCTGCTGAGTGCTTTTAGAGGCAAGTCTAACTGGAAGGCTAGTGTGTTTAGCATGTGGTCAATGTCTATCTGATTCATTTGTGTGCATGCATCTCTACACAGGGGTCAGCATAGCAGAATATTAAAGAGGTGGCATTATGTCAGAGGGGGCATGTGTAAATTAAGACTCATTTCCCTGTATGTCTGTACGTGTATGTCTGCTGCACAGACAGGGTCCTTTCATTTTCCTTAGGACTAAACAGGAAGATGAAAAAGTCGATTTTATGATGGGATTGCAGTCGAAGACGTCATACCTTCGTCATCAAAAGAGTCTGGAAGAGTTCAAGTTCTCCTTTGAATTCAACACAGTTTGACAGACCTTTAATGACTGTGTGCAAGCAGTGCTCTGCAACTTCATTTCAAAAAAAGAAGTGTGTTTATAAAACATTGATGGTCTTCATTATTTATCTGGGGCGAATTAAATAAACAGCACATTCAATGCTAAATTTAGCCTAGTAATACAAAATATATACACCAGCAGCTCTTTTAATAGATATATAGGCTGATTCAGTGCCAGCGGGAGAGGAACATATTTTTGGTATCTCAGATTCTCCTGGCAATTCTCACATTTGGAGAAAGAATGTTTGAAATGCATTATACATTTGTATCACTTTTTGTTGTTGTTGAAAATCATGATGAAAGTGGCCATTTTAGGCCATTTGTAGACCTCCTGTAAGACCCTATGATCTGTGAACCGTACAGGATACAGACATCTTGGTGTCTTTAGAATTCTTATAGTGTTCTCTAAAGTATGGAGTACGTCTTGATTCTGATATACAACGTTTCACATTCATTTATTCATCTCAAAATGAAACCGTTTGATTTGGAACAGTTTACTCTACGAGTACATCAAATCTCCCCAGAGTGGGCTCTCGGCTAATTCTGAAGGCATGATGCATTTTATGAGCACCACCAACACAGTGAATGAGAAAATAGATTCAAAGGGAACTCGAACTGTGCAATCCTAAAGGAGGGCTGTGATTGGTTAATGACCTATCATGTCAATTTCTATGTATAAAATGAGTGATGTCATTCAAATGTACCAGAGAGCCCACTCTGGAAATGTGACGTGTTTGAAGAGTATATTGTCACAAACAACATCTACATTTATTTTTAAAGTAGATAAATATTTTTTACATTTAATAAATGAATGAGAAAACAGTGTATTAAAAAAATCTAAACATATTCCATATTTTTAGAACACACTATAATAAGTATAACGAGATACCAGAATGTTGTCTGTATCATGTACGGTTCACAGATCATAGGGTCTTACAGGAGGCATGTATAGGTCTATAAAGGGCCTAAAATTGCCAATTTCATCATGCTTTTAAAAAAAATGGTCTATGATACAAACGTAAAAAGAATACTAAACATCCCTCCTTCCAATGAAGTTCCCATGTGAGAATTACCAGAACAATCTGTTCCCGCTGGTGTGGAATCGCCCTATAGTTAGGTTTACCTAAACATGTTAACATGACCCTTCTCATCCCCACACTTTCTCAGAATATTTCGTGTAGACCACGTGTCAAACAAGGCCCACGGGCCGGATCCGGCCCATGACACATTTCTATCCGGCCCGCGCAATGGTTTGGGTTGTCAATTCCTTTTGGCCCGCTTCCATAACAACCGCGATGCGCTGCACTCCCAAGTCATTGCAAACACTACAGAGGTGTAGCATGCTAAACGGCAGTGCATTGCGAAACACACCCATATTTTTTTCTCCTCACAGTTGGATTAACACTCCAAACAGCCTACCCGACTGCTCGGAGGCGTCCGCATGGTCCTAAAGCACACCGTTGCCTCGTTTTGTATCACATTCCAATGATAAGACTGACAAATGGACTATCCTACTCACAGTTAGCGTTTCTGTACAGCAGGAAGGGGTCTTGAAGCTGAAACTCAAGGTCTTTGTTGATGGGCTCCACTAGATTCTCTGTGCTCAGCCGATTCATGATTGTGAAGCCATGATGAGGGGAAGCAGACCTGTGGATAGGTTATTGAGAGCAATGGAGACAGACTATTAGGCTACATGTTTTCATGACTCAAAAAAAGAAAGAGAAAAGCAAAGATAATGATTAAGATAAAGAGAGTAAGAGGGAGGGGTGGGGGTTAGGGGAGAGATCAATTAGGGAGGCATAGACATATGGACAATATAAAAGGCAACTATATCAAGGATAGAGGACAGGTGGTGAGACAACCACATATAAAAAGGGGTTAGTTTAGCATCTTTACAACAGTGGCCCATTTAAAAAAGGTCACCACATATCTGATACAAATAAATTACCTTGCATAAACAAATAAGGTGCCCTCGATTTCAGTCTTTTCCTGAAATGGAAATTGCGCAGAAAAATTACAACTTTAACTTGATGAAAATTAATCAATCATCAAGTACAAGAAGAATAACAAAACATGCAAAAAAAGTCTGATATTTGGTCTGGGTTGCTTTCAATTTATTAAACCTTTTATTACGTTGCATTACGGTTGTACTGAATGACAAGCTTCCCCTAAACGGTTCTTCAACCGTCTTTAAGGTATGGTTAATCTCTCGTGGACAGAATACTTAAAACGGTACCGTAGATATGTCATGATACAACGGGATGCATGAGACGACAAGCAGCATTAGTTCCTGTGCTTTCGACAAATCACGATTTCTCAGGTTTTAGCATCTTCCGAATCTCGGAAGGGGATGGGACATTTGGCCTATAGACTTGCAAAGAGAGAGGGTGGAGCTATTAGTTCTGGTTCCAATCCCCGTTCTCAATCTTCTCTTATGGACCCAGACCTTTATCGAGCATCTGACCAATTACGCAAGACTTCAGTTCTGGGTTAACTGAGATTAATGCTGCGTTCACGTCTTGTCGGAAACTTGAGTTAAAATGAATGCAAATTATTTGCATCGAGCTTCCCATTGGTTGATTCTGATACTTCCCAATTGGGAAACTCAGGTATCATCTTTCTACAACGAGTAAACAAGTCGAAAATCTCGTAGTTTCTGACATGACGTGAACGCAGCATAAAGTATGGTTTGATCCCATTAGGTAGGTGTGGCCTGATCAAAATGGCTGTGAAATAGTGTGTGTGAAACCACATAAAAAAATTGCACCTGCGTGAAGTGATCCTTCAGAACAACACCGTTACCATTAAATCAAACATTGCACACCGCTGTGTCCTGCTGAATGGGGCCCTGATTGCTAGCTAGCTTACAGCGTTGGTACTTAGCTAATGTTTGCGAACTAGATAATGTTTGTAGATAAATTAGCTAGCTAGCTAACTGGTTTTAAGTTAGCTAATTTAGAACAGCCCCTAACATGGCAGCCGTTCTAAAACCTGGCCAAACTCTCTTAAACATATGGGGAACTTTGAGCAGTTCTGAACTGGCTCCGACTAACATGTGTACAAGGCGCTCTGTGAATACCAAAAAGCCCCATGTGTCTGCTTGGGGAGTGGCAACTGAGAGCAGAGCGGACTTGAAGTGTCAGCTTTCCGACCCCACATTTGCATTTGTCATTTTCTGGCCTAACCACACAAAGAATTTATTATCAAATTGACAGTGACAGTCTAGCAAGTCCAGCCATTGTGGTTTCATCTCACTGTGATATTCTCAGTCAGATTTAGAGCTCTCAACATGAAAAAAATACAACATATTTTCATAGAATTGAAAGAACCAGCACTTTCTCTTAGTCACAGAAAGGACTAAATCATGTTGTGCTTAAAGCTGAAGTTGTGCACACATTTGAATGGATTTTCAGCCGCTCTGTGGACGTTTAGGAGAGAATTCTGTCGACAGTTATAAGAAAGTGAAGATATTGTCCTGTCATTAAGCATGATATTTATTTGGCAGGTATGATAGATCGTATAGTAAGTTATTTACAATTTGATTGTTCCTATATCTAGAAAGCATTTCAGTCATTTCAAGCCCTCTAGCCACACTTTTGAACAGGGAAAGAAATCATAGATATGATTTTGCATAATATTTGTACTATGTACTTGAGATTGTGTCCTCAAAAGTGAGTACACCTCAGTAATAAAAATACATTTAAAAAAATCTTCCAAAAAGCTGAGTTCGACATAAAAAATAAATTAAAAAATGCAACATTACCTGTTAATGTTTACGTCAATCTCATGAAAAGTAATTCAGTTTGGGTATGTCTATTTAGGCAAAAATCTAAATGTTGCCCCATCATTTAATAGATGGCTCTGCCAACAACCAAAGACTCTTAAAATCTATTTGCTACACAAGACAGCAGGAACATGCGTGTTGGCTTGATATAGCTAACGTTAGCTAGAGGTGTGTGGTTATCTACAATATCAGTCAAACGTTTGTACATACCTATTCATTCAAGGGTTTCTTTATTTTTTAAAACTATTTTCTAGACTATAGAATGGTGAAGACATCAAAACTATGAAATAACACATATGGAATCATGTAGTAACCAAAAAAGTGTTAAACAAATCAAAATATATTTTATATTTGAGATTCTTCAAAGTAGCCACGCTTTGCCTTGACAGCATTGCACTCTTGGCATTCTCTCAACCAGCTCCATGAAGTAGTCACCTGGAATGCATTTCAATTAACAGATGTGCCTCACCAGCAAAGCACCCTACACCGCCTCCTCCATGCTTCACTGTGGGAACCACACATGCGGAGATCATCTGTTCACCTACTCTGCGTCTCACAAAGACACGGCGGTTGGAACCAAAAATCTCAAATTAGGACTAATCAGACCAAAGGACAGATTTCCACCAGTCTAAATGTCCATTGCTCAGTTTTTTGGCCCAAGCAAGTTTCTTCTTCTTATTGGTGTCCTTTAGTAGTGGTTTCTTTGCAGCAATTCAACCACAAAGGCCTGATTCACGCAGTCTCCTCCAAACAGTTGCTGTTGAGATGTGTCTGTTACTTGAACTCTGTGAAACATTTATTTGGGCTGCAATCTGAGGTGCAGTTAACTAATGAATTTGTCCTCTGCAGCAGAGGTAACTCTGGGTCTTCCTAACCTGTGGCGGTCCTCATGAGAGGCAGTTTCATCATAGTGTTTGATGGTATTTACGACTGCACTTTTTCCAAATTGAATGACTTTCAGGTCTTAAAAGTAATGATGGACTGTCATTTCCCTTTGCATATTTGAGCTGTTCTTGACATAATTTAAATGCATTCCAGGTGACTACATCATGAAGCTGGTTGAGAGAATGCCAAGAGTGTGCAAAGCTGTAATCAAGGAAAAGGGTGGCTACTTTGAAGAATCTCAAATATAAAATATATTTTGATTTGTTTAACACTTTTTTGGTTAATACATGATTCCATTTGTTATTTCATAGTTGACGTCTTCACTATTATTCTATAATGTAGAAAATAGTAAAAATAAAGAAAAACCCTGGAATGAGTAGGTGGGTCCAAACTGACTGGTACTGTATTTAGTTAGCTAGATTGCTAATGAAAAGCCTATTTTTAAGGTCTCTGTGATAAATTAAGTAGAGTAGATAGTTAGCCCTTGAGCATAACGCTAAGAGTCATAGGACGAAGGCATCTTGTTCTGTATGGGGGAGTTTTGTTAAGAGCCCTGAGTCAGTCTGAAGATTAAGACTCATCGCTAGCGGCACGGTTTTGGAAGCATAAGGACCTTATCTTTCATACCAGGGAGAAATAATTGGCAAAAAACAAAAGGTTAAATTGATACACACATTTATAGGGTTAAGGTTCCCACACGGTCATATTACAGTGCGTGTTTACAAACAGAAGACAGTGCTAATTAGCCATCATGCTCCGAATACCTGTGTGTAATTATCCTCTTGCTCTTTTGCACCCCAGTATTTCGACTTGCACATCATCACTCCAGTGTCAATGCTACATTTGAATTATTTCGCCTCTATGTCCTATTTATTGCCTTACCTCCCTACTCTTCTACATTTGCACACACTGTACATCGATTTTTCTATTGTGTTATCGACTGTACGTTTGTTTATGTGGAACTCTTGTGTTGTTGTTTTTGTCACACTGCTTTGCTTTATCTTGGCCAGGTCGCAGTTGTAAATGAGAACTTGTTCTCAACTGGCCTCGTTAAATAAAGGTGGAAAAAAGGCCGCCAGAAAGGTGGTCACTGAAAAATACTGTCAGTTGAAACTGATAAAAACCGTAAAAAACAGGGTACAGTAAGTGTATATTTAGCATTTGTAAAATTATTTTGATGCTATATGAACGTAACTTTAAATGGCTTTTATGTTTCTAGAACCGTATCGCAATTGAGAATCAATTAACGTTTAGATAAGAGTATTTTGCTCTTCTGACAAAAACGTACGGTCCTTGAACCTTAGGGTAACTAACGGTAGGCTCCTTAAGAGTACATATTGGACTAGGTAGATAGCTCGCTTGCTAGCTAGCTACTGTACGTAGCTGATAGTTACTTGTCTAGCTATGTAACGCTAGCTAGCTACATTTTAGTTAACAGAAAGAAACAAGCGACTCCTTTGGCGAGCTTACCCATTCATTTGCTTTGGAATTAAATGTGTACAGTGCTACCTGTCCGGTAACATCGAGAAGTTTGTTGATATACGGATCTTGTTGTTGTAGAGCTGCAAGGCTCATTTTACTGGCGGTCTCCATCTTGAATACAATGCTTACCACACGGAATCATTTCTATGAACACTCAATGTCCACTGTCCTTGGAAGACATGGTCACAATGCCTTATAGTTCTGCCCCACTTTTAGTTCCGCGATGAGTTGGAGTGATTGGTCGTGTTCGAGAGCGTCAAAAGTAAAAATCGTAGCGTATCATGTGTAAATTGTGAGTGATTGACTGATATACAAATGCTATTGATAATTTATTAATGACTCATGGTTATTTGTAGATCAGTCCAGTCAGTGTTGAATCTCATTTCGCAAGTGCCTAAAAATGATTGCTCGCTCACGCTCATGCATTTGAGAGGTGGCTATTTTGCTATGGGCCTGTCTATCCAAGTAGACTATATAATTTGATGATGACAAAACGTCAAAACCCATAGCTCTGGATTATCATAACCCAGATCTCTAAAAACCCAAACAATATTTTTTTTAAATCAACATAGCCAGCTGTCAGTGGAAAATAATGACCACACCAACCAATTCATCAATTTCCTTTAGTCCCAGGGAAAGTGTTAGGGTCTAAGAATTTATTTCGGACTGGGCAAAATATAATATTTTTTCCTTAGGGCCAAATACTATGTAGACTGCACGATTTACCACAAGGCGGCACTGATGCAATATATTTCGATGACACCGATAATCCATGTGGCAACACCTTTATAATAGACAATTTGGAGCTACTGGTGACCCTCAAATTTAAAGCATCTTTTCGCATAGGGGGGAAGACATGTTTTTGAAATAAGCACCTCAATGTGAGGTTTGGCATAGTAAAAGAGATACCTGTTCTGTCAATAAACCTACCGTTATTAGTTTTAAGTGAATGACGGGCCTCCAACTCAGTCTTAAACCCGTAGACCTATGCTATAGGCCAAAAGATAAAATTGGATATTGAAAGTCATTAGTTATTTTCTGAAGTAGCCTTAGGCTAGTTAGGTCAACAACATCCTTTGCTTCAATTCACTGGGGAACAAAGTATTATAATTAAGGGATTATCGCTGTGAAACAGTAGTCCAGCTGCAGACAGGTAGACCTAGGCTAATCTAATAACCAGTAACCATCCAACACACAGAGGGTTCCTTTCGGTTCGTTACAGAATGTGGGCCCTAAAACTGTGTCATGTGGCCCCAAAAAAGAGGGAGATGATATTACGGTCACGGTCAGGGTTCAACGACACCGGGGTAAATCATGGGGATAGTGTTACACAATTTATGTTGCCTAACGACCTCATGCTATTAGCCTAATCTATGGCAAAATTTGAAAAAACAACTGACGGACAATATATGTTTAATGTGTAGGTATAATAACACACGAGCTACATTATTTTTTATAGGATATACGTTTTATACCGTAGACCAGTAGCAGTGTGTGGGTAAAATCACTGGGGAAGCCAGAAAAAAAGCTACATTACAACCTGTGTTGTGATAATTACCTTGTTTGCTCTATAAATACAGTTAGCTCATATACCTTGCAACCATGATAAAAATAGGCCTACGGCCGAGACAGTAAGACACAGTGGCAGAATAAATTCCTTTGTTTCATCACAAAAGCGGAGAGCAACCTCTGTAAGGTGAAGTCCACAAAGCATATTTCATGTAACAAACAATTACATGACCTACAGAATGGCCAAGCAAATGAATATTTCCGATATTTTCCCACCCCTAAAGAACTATTGATTTAGAACCGCGGAGAGTTTACCGCAGGTTGCAAAGAAAACAGGAGCTACCTCCACTCTTCCTGAACCATTTCAACTTCAACATTTCAACATCAAATCACCTATACCTCATCTAATACAGTGCCAACTAAAAGATACCAAAAACAATTTAGTCCAATCAACATCAGCTAAATATGATGTGGCGATGTTTGTGTTTGTTTTTCTACTTACAAAAAACATGTTGACTCACTCTACTTGTAGAGAGAGATATGTCATTTACCATCCTCCTCTCTTTCATGTTGACAAAACGGTCTATCACGCTGTAATATAGTACACTCTTTTATTTTTTTATTGTCCTAGGCTACCTGGCTAAAACACTTGCTTGATAGCCTTACTTCCTTTCATGGGCAACAGAAGCTAGTTAACATTGGCCTTCTACATCTAGCTACATATTGAACTTCCAAACTCCCAGGCCTGGCGCACAATGTATGAATTAATGGTTGGATCAGAATCACAGTTATAATCATTGGCCAGTATGGAAAATGAAGTGTAACCACAACTCCAAATCCCTATCTCCATCCATGGCTAATTTAGGAAAAGGACAATTTTAGTTAGCTAGCTAGCCACTGGAGGGCAACAACACAACAAGATGCAACAAGTTGTTTCTGTTAATGATATATGCTCTGGATGCAATTTGATAGGAGTGAAGCCAAATCCAAACTGGCTTCCCTTTACACTTTTTTTTGGTGTGCAAGGACCATTTACAGTTGAGCTCACTCAGTTTAGCTCAATGCTGATTTTTATTTATTTTTTATTTTTATTTAACTAGGCAAATCAGTTAAGAACAAATTCTTATTTATGATGACAGCCTAGTCCGGCCAAACCCGGACGACGCTGGACAAATTGTGCGCCGCCCATAAGGGACTTCAATAATATGGGCAGCCACAATGTCATACTTTTTTGGACCAGATAGCATCAGATAGATGGCCTACACATACGGAGACAGAGTGGCGCTGTTTCGTTCGCTCTGATGCTTTCTCCGGTGAGATGCATTCAGACTCTTGCGAATTCAAGGACAATTAAGGAAACACAGAGACGAAAGATAAATAATTGTATGTTTTTTGCTTGGTACATTTTGTTGGGGAAGACTGGCTTACCCTGGACCCATGAATACACGCCACTGCTGTAGACTTCTTTTATGGGCCTTCAATTTCTGTGCGTAATGTCCTCCTCTACATGATAGCCTATGTACCAGATGTAGCCCTATGTTTGACTAATAATTGGCTAATGATTATTTGGCTTTTTAGACCAAAAAAATAGAGCCTTTTTAAAACCAAGTGATTATAATGAGACAGAATGATGATTAATAACGTGATAAATGTGAAATCTGCAAGGTGTGCACACAGTACTTCATTTGTGAAATATACATGCAGGGAATTCAATTATGTGATATAAAAAAAAACAAATAATTTTGAACTTAAAAGTAGCCCATTTTGGTTTATAATAAGACATGTATAGCCTACCAAGCCCATAAACACATTTATTGTCCAAACCTCAGTGACCCTTATTAATCCAAAAGCATGCATATTTTATTGTGGTGTCAGCGTGTGTGTGTGTGTGGGTGTGTGGTGTGTATTTGGTTTGGCCATGCGTCCACCAGCGCAGGTACGTAATTTACGATGCCACAGGCACATTTGTCTCTGTGATTGCCCTGGAACGTTATTGAGCAACAATTGATTAACCTTAAATCTACACATGATCATAATAGTTATTACATCAATGTCATAGTAATATTAGGCCCATGATTTATCAGTTTACTTTATTAGTTTGATTTATTCCGGTTAATTGTTGATGGTTATTAGGCGATATGGCCATCCATAAAGCCTAATAATAATATGGGCACCTGAGTGGCGCAGCGGTCTAAGGCACTGCATCTCAGTGCTAGAGGCGTCACCACAGACCCTGGTTCGATTACAGGCTGTTTCACAACCCGCCGTGAATGGGAGTCACATAGGGCGGCGCACAATTGGCCCAGCGTCGTTAGGGTTTGACCGGGGTAGGCCGTCATTGCAAATAAGAATGTGTACTTAACTGACTTGCCTGGTTAAATCAAAATCAAAACATTAAGTTTAATTGATTGGCATTGGCCCAACTCAGAAGCTGTTTTTTAATTATTATTATTATTATAATATTTTTTACAACAACCGTACCTGGTAGACTACTACAGTAGATTGCTATCTCTAAACGGATTAGCCTGGGATGCCCATTAGAGAGTAAATAGAGACACGTTGCGCACCTTGGACACCGGGTCCAAAATCACATCTTCGCGTAGTTTTGAGAGGATGGTCACAGCTGTTTTCCTGTTGCTTCAGTAGTCTAACCAAAAACTTCGAAGAGACTCGTAGCCTATGGACCACTGATCCAGGATATAATGTAGGCGTCTTTATTTTATCCATCTACGATCCATCATGCGCAACACCCGGATGTTGCAATGCAAAGATGCTTGTGGTGTAGGCTACTCTCTGGGGTTCTGTAGGATTTATGAACTGTTGTTGTTGAACACTTCCGTTTATTGTTACACTTTTTGATATTTTTTTTACTGTGTTGGAATTAAAACGGTGTTTCAATGTGGAGAAGAGGATGCAAGAGGCAGAGGAACAGCCCGAAGGTAAATCTGATGTAAATCAGTTGTCACTGGAGAGCTGCGCTGTCGGGAGGACGCCCGTGCGCTCTTGTGTGTATATATATATATATGTGTGTGTCTTATGTCAGTGTTGTCGTACGTGTCTCTCGTGTGACCCGGAGCCCAAAGCTTTCTATTTGTTTTGTGCTGCAAGCATCTTCATTTATTATTATAGTTTTATAAGCAGTGGACGTCACTGATGTCTCCGTAATATATTTGAATAATCCTCTGAAATGTAGTCCTGAGAAAAAGGTAGGTATATTTGTGGATTGATTTGATGGAAGTTTGGAATGTGATCATATGAAGTCTAGTCCAGGCGAGAGGAAGCAGTGACATTATTTCGATTTCAATAATTCAACTGTATTTTGTCCGACTCAGTTTTGCATCAATTTAATTTGTTGCAACAGTGGATTATGTGATCCATTTCACAGTATTCAATTAGGTCATCACCAGAAATAAATCATTATTTCCACATTCTTTTCCATTTTTTTTGTTGTAGCATCCTTTATGGTCTATTAGGCTCTTCCAATGAGCAGCCTTCCTCTGTATCCTCTGTGTATTCATTGGTTGTCAAGGGAATGCTCCCTGGTCAGCTTAGCCCCATCTCATCAAGCAATAACAACATCACTATCCTGTCCAAGGAAGTCATTGCTTTGATTACAGCTTGCCATTCTAATCAGCTCACCGCAAAATTCATGTTTGCCAATATAAATTAAATGTAGTGGTTTTCTGAGATCAACAAAAATCAAGTTTTATTAAGAAGAGATTCACCAATAACTAGGCATACATACTAAATAAAGCCAATTGGCTTCAATTGTGGACGTTGTAGCATCTTCCTGTAATCTGCATGAAATACATGCAGCGTTAAAAGGTTTATTTGGATATTGAAGTGTCACTGCATAGTCACAGAGACTGGTGAGGGAACCTTCTGAGTTTCACATACAGTTTGTATTTCATGCCTTTCTCTCTCTCTTCCACTCTCTATCCCCTGGTTGTCTCACCATTCACTCCCCTCTCCTTCCCCACTCTCCCTCTGGCGTACACCTTTCTCTGATCAATCCCTCTCTCTCTCCCCTTTTCTGTCCTCAGGGGCACAGTATGCCAGCAGCAACAGAGCCCATCACTCTGGTGACACGTCGGCCCTCGGGTCAGAAAACCCCTCCCACCCGCAGCCCGAACCCTGCCCCCAGACCGGCACTATCTCCTGGCAGGCCGCGATCCATGCTGCTCGTAACGCCCAGGGCGAGGCACCCCAGAGCATGAGCGCCCGCCCCCCTGTCCCTGGGGCCACACCCGCCCCGGTGGGCTCACTGTCACAGAGGAAGAGGCAGCTGTATGCCAAGAGCAAGAAGCAGGGCGGCTCCACCAACAGCAGACCGCCCAGGGCACTGTTCTGCCTCACCCTCAACAACCCCATCCGCAGAGCCTGCATCAGCCTGGTGGAGTGGAAGTATCCTTTCTGGGGTTCTCACGATGGAGATATACAGGGACTCTCTGTGTCCCCACATGGGACCATGGGAAACACCTGTGGCTTTTGGTCTATTTGTTTACAAGAGAAAGCAGTCCATGATAGCCATGATGGCAAGTGTCATCCTCTGATAGTTCGCATCTCTTCCCAAGCTCTAAACAAACAATCGGCAACAAAATAATTTATTCTGCAGTCTTTATAGTGATCATGTATCCTTGCCATTGTCTGGGCCTTTCCTCTTCTAAGCTGAAAACACTCCCAGACCAGACCTCAGCTGGAGACAGTCTAGAGCAGCGTTTCCCAAAACTCGGGTCCTCGAGTAAACGTTTTTTTTTTTTTGCCCTAGCACTACACATCTGATTCAAATGATTCAACACTTGATGATTAGTTGATTATTTGAATCAGCTGTGTAGTGCTAGGGCAGAAAACCAAAACGTGCACCCCTTGGGGTCCCGAGGAGTTTGGGAAACCCTGGACTAGAGAAATTCATTTGAGTGTAGTGCTGAATGCAGACATCGCATACCGTATCCAGTGTTTTTTTTATAGATGGCGCATTAAGACAATCCCATGATAAGGAGTAAGCTCCCCATCTTTCAAACTGATGATGTCCCTGTATTTGACAATGTTTGCTTTGAGCATTGTGCTTTTCACCTCATCAGAGCCAAGAGAATTTCAGGATCCCCCCACCTTTACATGACTGCAATGTGCTCTCTCTGTTTTATGCTCACATATAGACTGTGTGCTTTGAACATGGTTCCTTAACTGTGTGCCTCAGACCCTTTGATATCTTTATACTGCTCTCTATTTTTGCCAACTGTGTGGCCTTAGCTGTTTACATCCCCTTCCCAGAGGACGACTCCAACTCCACCAACCACGACCTGGTGAGCATTCCATTCTATTCTATTCTATTCTATTCTATTCTATTCTATAGTATAGCAGGGTTTCAGGAAGTGACACTTGTCCATAGTTTTTCTAGGAGGATTGTTTCTGCTATTGAATGCTTTGTGTGTTGCCGCTGGTGGATGTGGCTCACCATAGGTAGTCTGAAGAACACACACACACACACACACACACACACACACACACACACACACACACACACTGGGGAACACACACTGTACATGTTGACATCACTATGGCTACACATATTGGTCTTTAACCTGTCTGCTGGGCCTGGCTTGGGATTGGTTGTTCCCTGCATGGCCTCAGGGGTTTCCTGTCATTATTTGGTGATGTATCATGTTTCGTTTGTTGACGCAAACAGTATGCTACGCTAGTCTGTTCTGGAGGTCATCTGTCCTGTGTGTCACGCCCAGTCTGTTCCACATTCAGCAGTGAGGGCTTGGAGAGGAGAATAACCTGATCATTTGTTATACCATGTTAGTTTGTTTACAGTATTGTGCTGATATAATCGCACACACTGCTGCAGCATAGAAGCAATAAGGAAATGAAAATGATCAAATAGAATTTACCCAGAGCAGTTATAGTTTGCATTATAGTTCTATGACCAGTTATATGTCAATCAGCAACCTTTAACAGTGACCAGCAAACAGATTATTTTAGAATTATATTGGAGCTGCCTCAGGTTCTGACTTCTTGGCGCAACGGTTAAAGTGTTGGATTGATAGTCGATGGACCCGGGTTCGAGTCCCGGTCGGGGCTACCCCCCAAGTTCAGTATATTGGCGTCAAAAGTGGAATGGAGGCCGTTGGGCCACCGGAGGGGTGTGTACACACAAGGGACTTGGTCTATACCAAGTGGGGACACGCTCTCCCAAAGAAAAGGTGTACTGTAGCGACCTTAACCCAACACCTACCGACCTCGTTAAGAGGTTTGGACTTCTTGGCGTAATGGTTAGAGTCCCGGTCGAGGCTACAATATGTAACAAGTGCTTGTCAAAGATACTTAATTCCATTTTGACATACAGAGCTGTATACCTTGTATCTCACGAATCACAGAGAGTGGTACAGGGAAGGATGACATGAGAGATGGCCGTACGTATTCAGAGTTTCTGATGAGTTTTGTTCCTTCTTTGCGTGTTAGATTGACCATCTATCTCGGTTCTATACCATCTCTGTGCATGCAGATCCAATGGCATGCCAGGCCTCTAACTGTTAAAAATGTGAAAAGACGTTTGTCCTCTTTAGATTGCACCGGAAGACGCATGCCTATGAACTTGTCGTGCTGTGAATGATGTTTCCCTGAGATCTGATATTGCCCTGAGATCTGATATTGCCCTGAGATCTGATATTGCCCTGAGATCTGATATTGCCCTGAGATCTGATATTGCCCTGAGATCTGATATTGCCCTGAGATCTTCTTAGAGAAGTAAGTATTAAAAAACAGATCTCTTAACAGATGGAGGAAACCGAGTATTAACTCTCGCTAAACCTCTGGTCGGCATCATCTCATGTCCAATCTGTATTTGATGGAGGTTTTCTCTATTCTCAAAGCTCTCGTCAGAATAAACACATTTAAAATGAGCAGGAAAGAGATCAAATAATTGATTTGTTTATGTTGTAAATTGCTGGAGGTATAATGCTGTTGTGAACACATTTTGAGAGAGTCATTTCTAGCATATTTTAGCCCCTCCCACCCATCTTATTTTTTGTGCATAACTTGTATAGAAGCAGTAGGTAGTGTTGTGGCGACAGTAGGAGCCATTATAGGAACGCAGCTGTTTCCCATACAGGCCAAGGACGCAGATTCCTCCACTATGGTTATTGTTGAAGTGAAAGCTAGAGTGAACTGAGTCACTAATTCATTTTCCTTTAGGACAGTAGTTTGCTTTATTTGAGGGATTGGACTTATCAACATCTGAGGATTTCCACTGTGAAACCGTAGAGATTCAGGTGACGTGGTTTTAGATTTCAACACCTGATGTGTGAGTTGGCATGAGTTAAATCATTTCCAGTGTCTGTGCACTAACAACACACACACACACACACACACACACACACACACACACACACACACACACACACACACACACACACACACACACACACACACACACACACACACACACACATGAGCATTACTGAAGGGGGAGGGGTGAGTCTGTGTATGCCAGGGTTGGGGTCAATTCCAGGCAATTCAGAAAATAAACCATATTGCAATTCCACATTTCATTTGTAATTTCAGTGTACTTCCTGAATTGTCTGGAATTTAAATGGAATTGTCCCCAAGCCTGGTGTGTGCTTAATAGGCTAGCTAGCATGAATGAAACCAACAATTCCTAATCTATCAAAACCTTGAATGCACTCTCCCTCTCAGGGTGTAATCCTCATTTGAACACTGTAAGGGTGGATCAGTAGAAGTGCAGATCTGGAGCATGAATGAGTGCGGGTGCTTTAAGGATGATTGCATGTGTGTCTTAAGAGTACATGGCCATGTACTGTCATAATCTCCACCCAGCACAGCCAGAAGAGGACTGGCCACCCATCAGAGCCTGGTTCCTTTCTAGATTTCTTCCTAGGTTCCCTGACTTTCTAGGGAGTTTTTCCTAGCCGTTGTGCTTCTGCATCTGCATTGAGTATCGGTTTCTGTGTAAGCACTTTGTTGCAACTGCTGATGTAAAAAGGGCTTTATGAAATGCATTTGATTGATTGTGTGTCGTGCTGTGTGACGGTCACTTAGGGGCGTGAGACCTTCTCCCTTATGGTCATTGAGCCTGGCCACTCACACCAGTGTGGAACTTTATCTGGGGTGCATGTCAGTATCTGTGGGAGTATCCTAATTTGAGCGGGTGAGGAACTAGGAACATCCTATATTGAGAGAGAGAAAGAGTGTGTGTGTGTGTGTGTGCGCACATGCCTCTGTGACCCTATGAGTATATGTGTGTGGCCAGGTTTGGAGGATTAAGCTGTGCTGTAGATTAGTGGCCAGTAGATGAGAGGAGGTTGTGCAGGCAGAGACGGGGAGGGGGAGTGGTCAGGGTCTAGCGCACGAGTGGGAGGTGGGACTGTGGAAGGGATGAGGGTTTAACAGTGGATCGTGTGACTCTGTCTGTTTGGGTCAGACTGACCCCTGCTGTGGCTGGGATGACGATAAGGATCCTATTCAGCTTGGCCACGATCTGATGGGTACTTATACTTATGGCGTCTCCTCTGACCACCAGCATACTGCTTGTCCAATGAGCGAGCCGTCGCATTGGTCTCCATTGGCAACAGGAGCCAACAGTCACAGCATAAAAACACACAGTTGAGTAACACTGGATAGACAATCTTAATGAAACCCATTGAGGGATGATGCTTACTGTCCTGTGTGTTCCTCTGTGTTTGATTATTTGTATTCCCCCGGAGATATTTCCATGCATCTGTTGAAGAGAGCCATTGTGTGTGGGTTGTTTCATTGATTCTGTATCACCACGGTCTCACTTTTGATGGAATTGGATAGCTGAATGGTTTTAATCTGTCCAACTATTTTAGACAGTATGCTAGTATCTAAGATAGGGCTTTTGGATTTAATGGTGTTACTAGATGAGTTGTAAGTGGTTTTGGGCTGCGTTCTCATTCTGAGCCGAGCAGACATTGTGTTCATGCCTTTGCGTTCTCATTCTGAGCCGAGCAGACATTGTCTTCATGCCTTTGCGTTCTCATTCTGAGCCGAGCAGACATTGTGTTCATGCCTTTGCGTTCTCATTCTGTGCCTAGCAGACATTGTCTTCATGCCTTTGCGTTCTCATTCTGAGCCGAGCAGACATTGTCTTCATGCCTTTGCGTTCTCATTCTGAGCCGAGTAGACATTGTCTTCATGCCTTTGCGTTCTCATTCTGAGCCTAGCAGACATTGTGTTCATGCCTTTGCGTTCTCATTCTGTGCCTAGCAGACATTGTCTTCATGCCTTTGCGTTCTCATTCTGAGCCTAGCAGACATTGTGTTCATGCCTTTGCGTTCTCATTCTGAGCCGAGCAGACATTGTGTTCACGCCTTTGCGTTCTCATTCTGAGCCTAGCAGACATTGTGTTCATGCCTTTGCGTTCTCATTCTGAGCCGAGCAGACATTGTGTTCACGTCTTTGCGTTCTCATTCTGAGCCGAGCAGACATTGTGTTCACGTCTTTGCGTTCTCATTCTGAGCCTAGCAGACATTGTCTTCATGCCTTTGCGTTCTCATTCTGAGCCGAGCAGACATTGTGTTCACGCCTTTGCGTTCTCATTCTGTGCCTAGCAGACATTGTCTTCACGCCTTTGCGTTCTCATTCTGAGCCGAGCAGACATTGTGTTCACGCCTTTGCGTTCTCATTCTGAGCCTAGCAGACATTGTGTTCACGCCTTTGCGTTCTCATTCTGAGCCGAGCAGACATTGTGTTCACGTCTTTGCGTTCTCATTCTGAGCCGAGCAGACATTGTGTTCACGCCTTTGCGTTCTCATTCTGAGCCGAGCAGACATTGTCTTCATGCCTTTGCGTTCTCATTCTGAGCCGAGCAGACATTGTGTTCACGTCTTTGCGTTCTCATTCTGAGCCGAGCAGACATTGTGTTCACGCCTTTGCGTTCTCATTCTGAGCCGAGCAGACATTGTGTCCATGTCTTTGACTGTATGTAGCACATCGTTCAGCGGCTCAAAGCTCAAGGCCATGTTTTGTGTGTGTATATACAGCAGGGTCTGAAATGATTGACACCCTTGATAAAGATGAGCAAGAAATACTATTTTTCCCCCAAAAGGTAGGGGTACAAATTATTGACAGCCCTAAAGAGTCTTATAAATATGGTAGTCAGATATTTGTTCGATTTGGTGGGTACTTAATGACATCTCCTTTAACTACGTGTGTGAGAAAGTCACAGAGGGTCAAAGATCATACCCCTAAGACGTGCTAACCTCCCCTGTTATTGGTAATGGTGAGAGGTGGAAATCTCTTGGAGGTACACGCTTGATGTAGTAATTTCTTGGAATATGGGACCAAATACTAAACTTTTGACCACCTTATTTTGTTAAACAAAAGACACTTTTTTCTGAGCAATTCTATTAGTGTAAAATAATATAATTTCCCCATTCTCTTGAGCATACAATATACTCAATATTTGAGTTATGTATTTTATACAGTCATTGTTGTTCATCTTTATCAAGGGTGTCAATAATGTTGGACCCCACTGTATGTGTGTCTGTGTGTCTGTGTGTCTGTGTGTCTGTGTGTCTGTGTATGTCTGTGTTTTATGCTGCCTATGTGTGTTTGTGTGTCTGTGTCTGTGTCTGTGTATGTGTGTGTTTATGCTGCCTATGTGTGTTTGTGTGTCTGTGTCTGTGTGTGTTTATGCTGCCTATGTGTGTTTGTGTGTCTGTGTCTGTGTCTGTGTATGTGTATGGGTGTGTTTATGCTGCCTATGTGTGTTTGTGTGTCTGTGTATGTGTGTGTTTATGCTGCCTATGTGTGTTTGTGTGTCTGTGTATGTGTGTGTTTATGCTGCCTATGTGTGTTTGTGTGTCTGTGTATGTGTGTGTTTATGCTGCCTATGTGTGTTTGTGTGTCTGTGTATGGGTGTGTTTATGCTGCCTATGTGTGTTTGTGTGTCTGTGTATGTGTGTGTTTATGCTGCCTATGTGTGTTTGTGTGTCTGTGTATGTGTGTGTTTATGCTGCCTATGTGTGTTTGTGTGTCTGTGTATGTGTGTGTTTATGCTGCCTATGTGTGTTTGTGTGTCTGTGTATGTGTGTGTTTATGCTGCCTATGTGTGTTTGTGTGTCTGTGTATGTGTGTGTTTATGCTGCCTATGTGTGTTTGTGTGTCTGTGTATGTGTGTGTTTATGCTGCCTATGTGTGTTTGTGTGTCTGGGTATGTGTGTGTTTATGCTGCCTATGTGTGTTTGTGTATCTGTGTATGTGTGTGTTTATGCTGCCTATGTGTGTTTGTGTGTCTGTGTATGTGTGTGTTTATGCTGCCTATGTGTGTTTGTGTGTCTGTGTATGTGTGTGTTTATTCTGCCTATGTGTGTTTGTGTGTCTGTGTATGTGTGTGTTTATGCTGCCTATGTGTGTTTGTGTGTCTGTGTCTGTGTGTGTTTATGCTGCCTATGTGTGTTTGTGTGTCTGTGTATGTGTGTGTTTATGTTGCCTATGTGTGTTTGTGTGTCTGTGTATGTGTATGGGTGTGTTTATGCTGCCTATGTGTGTTTGTGTGTCTGTGTATGTGTGTGTTTATGCTGCCTATGTGTGTTTGTGTGTCTGTGTATGTGTGTGTTTATGCTGCCTATGTGTGTTTGTGTGTCTGTGTATGTGTATGTGTATGGGTGTGTTTATGCTGCCTATGTGTGTTTGTGTGTCTGTGTATGTGTGTGTTTATGCTGCCTATGTGTGTTTGTGTGTCTGTGTATGTGTGTGTTTATGCTGCCTATGTGTGTTTGTGTGTCTGTGTATGTGTATGTGTATGGGTGTGTTTATGCTGCCTATGTGTGTTTGTGTGTCTGTGTATGGGTGTGTTTATGCTGCCTATGTGTGTTTGTGTGTCTGTGTATGTGTGTGTTTATGCTGCCTATGTGTGTTTGTGTGTCTGTGTATGTGTGTGTTTATGCTGCCTATGTGTGTTTGCGGATAATATGTGTGTTATACATTACATTTTCACCGAACAGCATTCTGTGCAGTCTGCCAGAAAGATGTAATGTGTGTGTGTGTGTGTGTGTGTGTGTTTGTGTTATTCTTTCTGTCAGGGATGGAATGTTTAGTCAAACAGGAGGGGAAATGAGTCAGGCTAAGCAGGTCACGTTTGTGTGTGTGTGTTTGTGCACGTGCGTGCGTGCACATATGTGTTTGTGAGAGTGAGTGAGATAGAGATAGAAAGAAATAGATAGATGCAGACCTATTTCAGCCACTGTAAGACTCTCTACCTCTCTCCCAGTCTCACTCTTTATTTATTTCTCTGATAGATTGACTACCTACTAAAAAAATGTAGTACTGTGTTGTGAAACGGATCTAACTTGCATGGTTTTTATTTTGGCTAAGATACAGTAGCCAGTTTGTGTACAAACAGTAATTTGATGAAACTATTAAAATATATCCATCTATAGATTTGAATCTATAAAATCTATCATTTGGACAGGGTTTCCACTGTTGGGGTTGTGATATTAAAATAAAATAAAATTGTATTGGTCATATGGATAAGGTACAGCGTAGTATGCTTCCTTGTCAGCTCTCCTCTCAGCAGTGCAAAAGTTACAAAACAAAGTACAGTACATTTGAGTGTGTGGTTATAATGCAACTCTGTAGGTTTTAAGCACACAGGGTGTTAGTATGGAAGGCCTTATCCCCATTTGAGACCACATATACCTGATGTAACTTGATGTTCACGGTTGTTCACTATAACAGCACAGTATGTGTCAACCGGGGCAGGACGGCAATGCTGAGAGCAGATGTCCATTGATCGAATCGTGCTATCAGAGCTGTGTAACAGGGTATGACCCCGGACGGGCTAGCCGAGGCAAGGCTCTGCTCCCCAGGCAGCATTATTACAGCCTCGTTTCAGTTCTCGCCTCATTACAACCGGGAAGTGCTCTGTTGGCCTCAGGGGAGGGGACACACACACACACACACACACACGCACGTAGTCCACGTGCACCATGCGGACACACACATGTACGCAGACACGTGAAACGAACTTCAGTTTGCTGCTGTCAGTGTAGCTTCCTCCACTGTCCATGTCCCCATACCGAGCTCAAACCAGTCATCCTCTGTTCGCAAACACAAGTGACCACCCTCCTTGACAACGTACCAACCGTTTAAACTATCGAGAAATATCTCATTCGATAGCGTCATCGGCGACATTTCAAGCAAGCCGTGGAGTGAGCTTACGGTACATTCTTAACTCCGTTACACATGCAAGCATGCACACACTTGCACACAATTTGTCTTGACATTTTTGGGCACCGTATTAATCATTTAAGGAATGCTTTGAATTTACCCTGACTCCAAAGGAAACCACTGTTTGTTCTTAGTCCACTCCACAAGGTAACCTAAGTGTCTACCACAGAGCGGAGTGTGTGGGCATGGCGAGTGGGTGGATGTCTTACAGCAGCTAGGTCAGGGCTCATTGTCAGTCAGAACCAGCAGCCAGAGACATGGCTGTCAACAACAGAATGAGTAAAACACACCGTACAGCACAGCACAACAACAGTGGGACAGTACAGCACAACTGAACACAACACTGCACTACACAATACAACACAAAGACAGCCTCTCTCTCCCCCAGGGCTATGGAGGACAGAAGCAAATGTTTGCATACATATCATTCATTTAAACTTAATGGTGTGAAAATGTTCTCCCTTTTCCAGTGTGGCTTTTGACTCTCTAAGTATTTACACGGCCAACAAATATCATTGTGTGTATCTGGAAGAGATAGAGAGGAGGAACATACGTGTGAAAAACAAACTTAATGCCTAGCACTTACTGCTCCAGTCTCCTCCTGTTTTCCACAGGATTACCCTCATACTGTAATCATTACTCTCATACTGTAATCATTACCATCATACTGTAATCATTACCCTCATAATGTGATCATTACCCTCATACTGTAAACATTACCCTCATACTGTAATCATTACCATCATACTGTAATCATTACCCTCATAATGTGATCATTACCCTCATAATGTAATCATTACCCTCATACTGTAATCATTACCCTCATAATGTGATCATTACCCTCATAATGTGATCATTACCCTCATACTGTAATCATTACCCTGATAATGTAATCATTACCCTCAAACTGTAATCACCACCCCCACACTGTAATTACTACCCCCACACTGTAATCACTACCCTCACACTGTAATCATTACCCTCATAATGTAATCATGACCCTCATACTGTAATCATTGCCCACATACTGTAATCACTACCCCCACACTGTAATCACTACCCCACACTGTAATCATTACCCTCACACTGTACTCACTACCCCCATACTGTAATCATTACCCTCACACTGTAATCACTACCCCCATACTGTAATCACTACCCTCACACTGTAATCACTACCCCCACACTGTAATCACTACCCCCACACTGTAATCATTACCCTCACACTGTAATCACTACCCCCATACTGTAATCACTACCCCCACACTGTAATCATTACACTCATAATGTAATCATTACCCACATAATGTGACCATTACCCTCACACTGTAATCACTACCCCACACTGTAATCATTACCCTCACACTGTAATCATCATCATCATCATCATCACCTCAAAAAGAAGTATTAATTACCTCAAATCTGAAATCTAGCCAGAAGCTAACCAGAAGCTAGCCAGTTTACTGGCTAATGTTAGTATTCAGCTAACCACGGTTTGTGGTCATCAGCTATCCTTTAGCTCGAAAATCTATCGCCAGTTTTGTACAACGCGACTCAAACCAGAACATACCAGACCTATTTTTCTCTCCATATCCCCGGATTTCAACCGCAAGCTCTGGACATTTACACCTGGATCTCACAGCTAGCTAGCTGCTATCCGTGTGACTATTGGCTTACGTCGATCCCGGAGCAAACATAAATTATTCCGGAGCTAGCCAGCTGAAGAGTTCCATCAGCCACTCCTGGGCTACAATCACCTATCCGGACCCGTTTTACTGCCGATGCGGAGCCCCACCGGGCCTTCACGACTGGACTACCGACGTTATCTGCCCGAGGGAGTTATCCGACTGGCCCCTCCGTCGCGACGTTACCTGAACGCCCATCTGCGGCCCACTAATCGTTAGCTGTCTTATCGGCTGCTATCTGAATAGGTCTATCGGACAATTTTTCTTGGGCCACTATAACTCTATCTATTTTGCCAATTGGATTGATCCCCACTACCACACAGAACCCCACTAATCTACTGACGGAAACGCGTGACTAAAAACAGACCTCCATCCTATGCTAGCTTGCTACCGATGAAGCTATTTTATCGATCCCAGAAACCTCCTTTTACTCTCTGTTCCAGACATTCTAGACGACCAATTCTCATAGCTTTTAGCCGTACCCTTATCCTACTCCTCCTCTGTTCCTCTGGTAATGAAGAGGTGAATCCAGGCCCTGCAGTGCCTAGCTCCACTCCTATTCCCCAGGCGCTCTCTTTTGATGACTTCTGTAACCGTGATAGCCTTGGTTTCATGCATGTTAACATTAGAAGCATCCTCCCGAAGTTTGTTTTATTCACTGCTTTAGCACACTCTGCCAACCCGGATGTTCTAGCCATGTCTGAATCCTGGCTTAGGAAGAACACCAAAAATTATGAAATCTTCATCCCTAACTACAACATTTTCAGACAAGATAGAATGGCCAAAGGGGGCGGTGTTGCAATCTACTGCAAAGATAGCCTTCAGAGTTCTGTCCTACTATCCAGGTCTGTACCCAAACCATCTGAACTTCTACTTTTAAAAATCCACCTCTCTAAAAACAAGTCTCTCACCGTTGCCGCCTGCTATAGACCACCCTCTGCCCCCAGCTGTGCTCTGGACACCATATGTGAACTGATTACCCCCCATCTATCTTCAGAGCTCGTGCTGCTAGGTGACCTAAACTGGAACATGCTTATCACCCCAGCCATCCTACAATCTAAGCTTGATGCCCTCAATCTCACACAAATTATCAATGAACCTACCAACTACCACCCCAAAGCCGTAAACACTTGCACCCTCATAGATATCATCCTAACCAACTTGCCCTCTAAATACACCTCTGCTGTTTTCAACCAAGATCTCAGCGATCACTGCCTCATTGCCTGCATCCGTAATGGGTCAAGGGTCAAACGACCTCCACTCATCACTGTCAACGCTCCCTAAAACACTTACATTTACATTTACATTTAAGTCATTTAGCAGACGCTCTTATCCAGAGCGACTTACAAATTGGTGCATTCACCTTATGACATCCTCAGCGAGCAGGCCTTTCTAATCGACCTGGCCGGGGTATCCTGGAAGGATATTGATCTCATCCCGTCAGTAGAGGATGCCTGGTTTTATTTTTTAAATGCCCTCCTCATCATCTTAAGTAAGCATGCCCCATTCAAGAAATTTAGAACCAGGAACAGATATAGCCCTTGGTTCTCCCCAGACCTGACTGCCCTTAACCAACACAAAAACATCCTATGGCGTTCTGCATTAGCATCGAACAGCCCCCGTGATATGCAACTTTTCAGGGAAGCTAGAAACCAATATACACAGGCAGTTAGAAAAGCCAAGGCTAGCTTTTCCAAGCAGAAATGTGCTTCCTGCAACACAAACTCAAAAAAGTTCTGGGACACTGTAAAGTCCATGGAGAATAAGAACACCTCCTCCTAGCTGCCCACTGCACTGACTCTAGGAAACACTGCCACCACCAATAAATCCACTATAATTGAGAATTTCAATAAGCATTTTTCTATGGCTGGCCATGCTTTCCACCTGGCTACCGCTACCCCGGTCAACAGCACTGCACCCCCCACAGCAACTCGCCCAAGCCTTCCCCATTTCTCCTTCTCCCAAATCCAGTCAGCTGATGTTCTGAAAGAGCGGCAAAATCTGGACCCCTACAAATCAGCCGGGCTAGACAATCTGGACCCTTTCTTTCTAAAATGATCTGCCGAAATTGATGCCACCCCTATTACTAGCCTGTTCAACCTCTCTTTCGTGTCATCTGAGATTCCCAAAGATTGGAAGTAGCTGAGGTCATCCCCCTCTTCAAAGGGGGGGACACTCTTGACCCAAACTGCTACAGACCTATATCTATCCTACCCTGCCTTTCTAAGGTCTTCGAAAGCCAAGTCAACAAACGGATTACCGACCATTTCGAATCCCACCATACCTTCCCCGCTATGCAATCTGGTGTCAGAGCTGGTCATGGGTGCACCTCAGCCACGCTCAAGGTCCTAAACGATATCTTAACCGCCATCGATAAGAAACAATACTGTGCAGCCGTATTCATTGACCTGGCCAAGGCTTTCGACTCTGACAATCACCACATCCTCATTGGCAGACTCGGCAGCCTTGGTTTCTCAAATGATTGCCTCGCCTGGTTTACAAACTACTTCTCTGATAGAGTTCAGTGTGTCAAATTGGAGGGTCTGTTGTCCGGGCCTCTGGCAGTCTCTATGGGGGTGCCACAGGGTTCAATTCTTGGACCGACTCTCTTCTCTGTATATATCAATGATGGCGCTCTTGCTGCTGGTGAGTCTCTGATCCACCTCTACACAGATTACACCATTCTGTATACTTCTGGCCCTTCTTTGGACACTGTGTTAAAAAGCCTCCATTCGAGCTTCAATGCCATACAACTCTCCTTCCGTGGCCTCCAATTGCTCTTAAATACAAGTAAAACTAAATGCATGCTCTTCAACCGGTCGCTGCCTGCACCTGCCCGCCTGTCCAACATCACTACTCTGGACATTTCTGACTTAGAATATGTGGACAACTACAAATACCTAGGTGTCTGGTTAGACTGTAAACTCTCCTTCCAGACTCACATCAAACATCTCCAATCCAAAGTTAAATCTAGAATTGGCTTCCTATTTCGCAACAAAGCATCCTTCACTCATGCTGCCAAACATACCCTTGTAAAACTGACCATCCTACCAATCCTCGACTTCGGCGATGTCATTTACAAAATAGCCTCCAATACCCTACTCAATAAATTGGATGCAGTCTATCACAGTGCCATCCATTTTGTCACCAAAGCCCCATATACTACCCACCACTGCGACCTGTATGCTCTCGTTGGCTGGCCCTCGCTTCATACTCGTCGCCAAACCCACTGGCTCCAGGTCATCTACAAGACCCTGCTAGGTAAAGTCCCCCCTGATCACAGCTCGCTGGTCACCATAGCAGCACCCACCTGTAGCACGCGCTCCAGCAGGTATATCTCTCTGGTCACCCCCAAAACCAACTCGTCCTTTGGCCGCCTCTCCTTCCAGTTCTCTGCTGCCAATGACTGGAACGAACTATAAAAATCTCTGAAACTGGAAACACTTATCTCCCTCAGTAGCTTTTAGCACCAGCTGTCAGAGCAGCTCACAGATTACTGCACCTGTACATAGCCCATATTTTGTTGTTTTACTCCATGTGTAACTCTGTGTTGTTGTATGTGTCGAACTGCTTTGCTTTATCTTGGCCAGGTCGCAATTGTAATGAGAACTTGTTCTCAACTTGCCTACCTGGTTAAATATTTGTTTTCCTTTTTTAAATCATTACCCCCACACTGTAATCATTGCCTTCACACTGTAATCATTACCTCCATACTGTAATCACTACCCTCACACTGTAAGCATTACCCTCATAATTTAATCATTACCCACATAATGTGACCATTACCCTCATACTGTAATCATTACTCTCATACTGTAATCATTACCCTCATACTGTAATCATTACCCATATAATGTAATCATTACCCCACACTGTAATCACTACCCCACACCGTAATCATTACCCTCACACTGTAATCATTACCCTCACACTGTAATCATTACCCTCACACTGTAATCACTACCACCACACTAATCATTACCCTCACACTGTAATCATTAATCTCATACTGTAGTCATGCATGCAGTGTGTGTGTGTGTGTGTGTGTGTGTGTGTGTGTGTGTGTGTGTGTGTGTGGAGGTTTCATGAAATGTCAACAGTATTTTGCAATAGGTACAGAGTGTGTCTTTGGTCTGGGTGAGGTGTCAAAAGCTTTTTGCCATGAGTGCTTTTAGGTCTTATGAAATGTCAACTGCGGTTGGCTTCACGCGTGTTAGCCTCATGTAACTTATTTGGTCTTTTGAAATGTCAACAAAAGATCTGCTGCAGTCACTGTATGTCCAGGCCCTGAAGTGGTGTGTGTGTGTGTGTGTATGTGCATTTGTGTCTGTGTGTGAACCTGAGGTTCTTTTAGATATACTTGTCAGATCCATCAGATGTGGTCAAGCTGCCCTCATGGCGTTGTCCGTCTGAGATTAGTCATGCTCTGGTGGATGTGAATGTAGTTGCCCTGCTTCGGTCATCTCTCTGTGGGAGGGAGATGGGGACACTGATAGGAATGATGATGATCCGAGCCATGTATTTAGAGAGTTGGGCCAATGCGGTTTCAGCATTATGGTACATTTACACGGAAGCCATTCTATGGCAGCCAAGTTAGCTCCCCATTAACATTACATGAGGAATATATATTTTTTAAATACTATAAAACTGATTGCCTAGAATGAGCATTATGATGCATTTACATGACACTACAACTATGGCAGCCATGTTAGCTCTGCATTAACATTACACGGGGAATACTGAAACAATGATATGTAACTGAATGTTGAGAATTAGAACAATATTCAACATTCTAAAAGTTGTCATAACTCTCCAAATACAGTATATGCACTGATGATGATGATTATGACGACGACAGAGATGTTGGATGGAGAACGGGGATGATGATGAGGATGATGATGATGAACAGGATGATGAACAGTGCGCCTGGCTGTGAGGAAGCTTGTCTGTTTTAATCCTGTTGTATATGGTCCAGTGAGGGCAGATTACTGCAGCCAGGCCTGTGCAGCTGGAAAGTGCCTGCAGCCTGATTGATGCCTGTTTCACCATTGTGCCATCAATGGTCCATCCCCCCTCCTATCTCATTCATCTGTCTCTGTTGTCAATCCCTCACAGTTGTCCGAGAGTCTCGTTTCCTCTCTCAGCTGTTCCCTCACTCAATCACTAAGTCATTGTTCTGGACCCATGATAACAGGTTAGGGGGATGGATAGAGCGATGGAGGGAATGTGGGAGCATTGATTAGGTTGTAAGTGGTTTGACATGGGGATTGGGAGGGTGTCACCACCCCCCACCCCCCCGCCCTCTTCATTATGCTAGACCAGTTGTTCGACTGAGGAAACAAAAGACTGTGGTGGTAGTTGTTACACACTGCTATGAATCCAAAGAAACTCATTCTTGATGAAGTTTTGAATGTCGAAAGTCGTGGGAGCAGTTTGTTTTTCTTTGGTGTTTTTACAAATCCCACAGGGGTGGTGAGCAAGGCAGTATAATGGAGCTGTGTTCAGGGTTAGGTAGGTTACTTTCTAAATGTAATCTGTTAGTTATTAGTTACCTGTCCAAAATTGTAATCAGTAACATAACTTTTGGATTACCCAAACTCAGTAATGTAATCTGATTACATACATTACATTACATTTAAGTCATTTAGCAGACGCTCTTATCCAGAGCGACTTACAAATTGGTGCTTTCACCTTATGACATCCAGTGGAACAGCCACTTTACAATAGTGCATCTAGGTCTTTTAAGGGGGGTGAGAAGGATTACTTTATCCTATCCTAGGTATTCCTTAAAGAGGTGGGGTTTCAGGTGTCTCCGGAAGGTGGTGATTGACTCCGCTGTCCTGGCGTCGTGAGGAGTTTGTTCCACCATTGGGGGCCAGAGCAGCGAACAGTTTTGACTGGGCTGAGCGGGAACTGTACTTCCTCAGTGGTAGGGAGGCGAGCAGGCCAGAGGTGGATGAACGCAGTGCCCTTGTTTGGGTGTAGGGCCTGATCAGAGCCTGGAGGTACTGAGGTGCCGTTCCCCTCACAGCTCCGTAGGCAAGCACCATGGTCTTGTAGCGGATGCGAGCTTCAACTGGAAGCCAGTGGAGAGAGCGGAGGAGCGGGGTGACGTGAGAGAACTTGGGAAGGTTGAACACCAGACGGGCTGCGGCGTTCTGGATGAGTTGTAGGGGTTTAATGGCACAGGCAGGGAGCCCAGCCAACAGCGAGTTGCAGTAATCCAGACGGGAGATGACAAGTGCCTGGATTAGGACCTGCGCCGCTTCCTGTGTGAGGCAGGGTCGTACTCTGCGGATGTTGTAGAGCATGAACCTACAGGAACGGGCCACCGCCTTGATGTTATTTGAGAACGACAGGGTGTTGTCCAGGATCACGCCAAGGTTCTTAGCGCTCTGGGACGAGGACACAATGGAGTTGTCAACCGTGATGGCGAGATCATGGAACGGGCAGTCCTTCCCCGGGAGGAAGAGCAGCTCCGTCTTGCCGAGGTTCAGCTTGAGGTGATGATCCGTCATCCACACTGATATGTCTGCCAGACATGCAGAGATGCGATTCGCCACCTGGTCGTCAGAAGGGGGAAAGGAGAAGATTAATTGTGTGTCGTCTGCATAGCAATGATAGGAGAGACCATGTGAGGTTATGACAGAGCCAAGTGACTTGGTGTATAGCGAGAATAGGAGAGGGCCTAGAACAGAGCCCTGGGGGACACCAGTGGTGAGAGCACGTGGTGAGGAGACGGATTCTCGCCACGCCACCTGGTAGGAGCGACCTGTCAGGTAGGACGCAATCCAAGCGTGGGCCGCGCGGAGATGCCCAACTCGGAGAGGGTGGAGAGGAGGATCTGATGGTTCACAGTATCGAAGGCAGCCGATAGGTCTAGAAGGATGAGAGCAGAGGAGAGAGAGTTAGCTTTAGCAGTGCGGAGCGCCTCCGTGATACAGAGAAGAGCAGTCTCAGTTGAATGACTAGTCTTGAAACCTGACTGATTTGGATCAAGAAGGTCATTCTGAGAGAGATAGCGGGAGAGCTGGCCAAGGACGGCACGTTCAAGAGTTTTGGAGAGAAAAGAAAGAAGGGATACTGGTCTGTAGTTGTTGACATCGGAGGGATCGAGTGTAGGTTTTTTCAGAAGGGGTGCAACTCTCGCTCTCTTGAAGACGGGAGGGACGTAGCCAGCGGTCAGGGATGAGTTGATGAGCGAGGTGAGGTAAGGGAGAAGGTCACCGGAGATGGTCTGGAGAAGAGAGGAGGGGATAGGGTCAAGCGGGCAGGTTGTTGGGCGGCCGGCCGTCACAAGACGCGAGTGATTGACACATACTCCGGTTCTTTGGCGACTAGTAAGCATTTTTTAAACCTCCCACTTTGGGCTGGATGTGTCAATGTGTAATTCATACATGCATAATGTATGCACAGAATTACTGTCTTATTTCAATTTTCCAAGATATCCCAAGTTTGAAAGCGACTGTTTTCTGGAAGCTATTCTGCGCAAATTTACCTCTATTCCCCCCCATGTGGACCAGCCCCCTAGCAATTCGAATTCCAGCCAATGAGAGTCAGCCCCTCATCATTTGAATGACAGCTAGCAAGAATCACACACAGCAGAGCGTGAGAAAGAGCAATGGTGGTGCATATATCTGAAAATTCAGTGCATTCAGAAAGTATTCAGACCCCTTCCCTTTTTCCACATCTTGTTACGTTCCAGCCTAATTAAAAAATATATATATATTTTTTATCCTCATCAATCTACACACAATACCCCATAATGACAAAGCGAAAACAGGTTATTTATTAAAAAAATCAGAAATATCTTATTTACATATAAGTATTCAGACCCTTTGCTATGAGACTCAAAATTGAGCTCAGATACCTCCTGTTTCCATTGATCATCCTTGAGATGTTTCTACAACTTGATTGGAGTCCACCTGTGGTAAATCCAATTTATTGGACATTAATTGATCAGGCACACACCTGTCTATATAATGTCCCACAGTTGACAGTGCATGTCAGAGAAAAAACCAAGCGATGACGTCGAAGGAATTGTCCCTAGAGCTCCATGACAGGATTTTGTCGAGGCACAGATCTGGGGAAGGTTAACAAAAAACTTCTGCAGCATTGAAGGTCCCCAAGAACACAGTGACCTCCCTCATTCTTAAATGGAAGATGTTTGGAACCACCAAGACTCTTCCTAGAGCTGGCCACCCGGCCAAACTGAGTGTTCCTTGGCCTTGGTAAGGGAGGTGACCAAGTGATAATGGCGCTGGAGGGGATGGATTCTGTTTTACGGGCTCCTAACCAATTGTGCTATTTTGTTAGTTTTTTTTCCATTGTTTGTAACTCATTTTGTACATAACGTCTCTTATGACACATCAGACCAGCGATTACTCAACTCAAACCGGACGAAGATGTTTTCATTAGTGAGTCCGACCCAAAGGATATACTGCTTTGTTGAGACAAGGCCCAAATCCCGTCATCCGCGTGAAGAAAAGACGAAAAAAAGGGGGACGAAAGCGGGGTGCAGATGAGTAGGTAAACCATCACTACCCTCCGTATTATTGGCCAACGTGCAATCATTGGAAAAAGAACTGGACAATCTACGATCAAGGCTATAATACCAACTGGACATTAAAAACTATACTATCTTATGTTTCACTGAGACGTGGCTAAGCGATGTCACAGATAATGTAGAGCTGGCTGGCCTCTCCGTGTATTGGCAGGATCGAGCAGCTACGTCTTGTAAGACGAGGGACAGGTGTGTGTCAATTTGTCAATAATTGCTGATGAGCAATGTCTAATATTAAAGAAATCTCCAGGTATTGCTCACCTGAGGTAGAGTACCTCATGATAAGCTGTTGTCCACACTATCTACCAAGAGAGTTCTCATCTATATTATTTGTAGCTGTCTATTTACCACCACAAACCGATGCTGGCACTAAGATCATAAGCAAACAAGGAAATGCTCATCCAGAGCCAGCGCTCCTGGTGGCCGGAGACTTTAATGCAGGCAAACTTCAATCTGTTTTACCTAATTTCTACCAGCATGTCACATGTGCAACCATAGGAGAAAAAAAACTCTAGACCACCTCCTGATTCCTGTTTACAAGCAAAAACTAAAGCAGGAAGTACCAGTGACTCGCTCAATACTGCTGCCAACACACTGACTCAACTCCAGCCACTTTAATAATGGGAATTGATGGGAAATGATGTAAAATATATCACTAGCCACTTTAAACAATGCTACCTAATATAATGTTTACATACCCTACATTATTCATCTCATATGTATACGTATATACTGTACTCTATATCATCTACTGCATCCTTATGTAATACATGTATCACTAGCCACTTTAACTATGCCACTTTGTTTACATACTCATCTCATATGTATATACTGCACTCAATACCATCTACTGTATCTTGCCTATGCCACTCTGTACCATCACTCATTCATATATCTTTATGTACATATTCTTTATCCCCTTACACTTGTGTCTATAAGGTAGTAGTTTTGGAATTGTTAGCTAGATTACTTGTTGGTTATTACTGCATTGTCGGAACTAGAAGCACAAGCATTTCGCTACACTCGCACTAACATCTGCTAACCATGTGTATGTGACAAATAAAATTTGATTTGATTTGATTTGAAGTGGTCAGATGATGTGGAAGCTACGCTACAGGACTGTTTTGCTAGCACAGACTGGAATATGTTCCGGGATTCATCCAATGGCATTGAGGAGTATACCACCTCAGTCACCGGCTTCATCAATAAATGACCGTGCGTACATATCCCAACCAGAAGCCATGGATTACAGGCAACATCCGCACCAAGCTAAAGGCTAGAGCTGCCGGTTTCAAGGAGCGGGACACTAATCCGGACGCTTATAAGAAATCCCGCTATGCCCTCAGACGAACCATCAAACAGGCAAAGCGTCAATACAGGACTAAGATTGAATCCTACTAATCCTACACCAGCTCCGACGCTCTTCGGATGTGGCGGGGCTTGAAAATTATTACAGACTACAAAGGGAAACCCTGATCACGTTCTCCATAGCCGATGTGAGCAAGACCTTTAAACAGGTCAACATTCACAAAGCTGCGGGGCCAGACAGATTACCAGGACGTCTGCTCAAAGCATGCGCGGACCAACTGGCAAGTGTCTTCACTGACATTTTCAACCTCTCCCTGGCCGAGTCTGTAATACCTACATGTTTCAAACAGACTACCATTGTCCCTGTTCCCAAGAAAGCGAAGGTAACCTGCCTAAATGATTACATTTACATTTACATTTAAGTCATTTAGCAGACGCTCTTATCCAGAGCGACTTACAAATTGGTACATTCACCTTATGACATCCAGTGGAACAGCCACTTTACAATAGTGCATCTAAATATTTTAAGGGGGGTGAGAAGGATTACTTTATCCTATCCTAGGTATTCCTTAAAGAGGTGGGGTTTCAGGTGTCTCCGGAAGGTGGTGATTGACTCCGCTGACAGCTCACAAACAATTGATGGGCCCAAAACTGCCCATATATTTGGTTGGTCTACATTGGAAGATTCCTCGGTCGTCACTACACCAGATGATTATAGAGTTGACTGGAGAAAACTACTTAGTCAAATATGGCATAAACATGATGTTTAACAGAAGCAAAATATATACATATATATTTATATATAAAAATAAATACATGATTCAAAATGGTCAACAACTCAGGTTTCCCTTCAGTCTCGTGGTCAGCTCTTCACTGTCCAAACCAAGCGTTCCCTTCCACAAGAATTCCTCAACGGAGTGGTCATTTCTAAATTTAGCACAGACACCTTAGCAGAAATGAAGGTTAAAATGCAAAGTACATGACACACAGTACTTGGGATCGCTATATATATATATATATATACTCTGCATTTCAACCTTCATTTCTGCCAAGGTGTCTGTATATATATATATATATATACACACATACAGTACCAGTCAATAGTCTGGACACACCTACTCCCTCCAGTGTTTTTTTCTTCATTTGTACCCCTTTCCACATTGTAGAATAATAGCGAAAACATCAAAACCACGAAATAACACATATGGAATCATTCAGTACCAAAAATGTGTTAAACAAATCAAAATATAGTTTGTATTTGAGATTCTTCAATGTAGCCACCCTTTGTCCTGATGACAGCTTTGCACACGCTTGGCATTCTCTCAACCAGCTTCATGTAGTCACCTGGAATGATTTTCCATCATCATATATTTTGATTTGTTTAACACTTTTTGAGTTCCTACATGATTCCATATGTGTTACTTCACGGTGTTAATGTCTCCACTAGTATTCTACACTGCAAAAAATAGTAAAAATAAAGAAAAACCCTTGAATGAGCAGGTGTGTCCAAAGTCTTGACTGGTTCTGTATATATACTGTATATACTGTATACAAACGTGTGATCCCATTTAATATATTCAATCCCCTGAGTCAATGCATGTTTTAATCACATTTGGCAGCTATTACAGCTGTGGGTCTTTCTGGGTAAATCTCAAAGAGCTTTTCCAACCTGGATTGTGCAATTTTTCTTTTCAAAATTCTCCAAGTTCTGTCAAATTGGTTGTTGATTATTGCTAGACAGCCATTTTCAGGTTTTGCCATAGATTTTCAATCAGTTTTAAGTCAAACTCGGCCACTCAGGAACATTCACTGTCTTTTTGGTAAGCAACTCCACTGTAGATGTGGCCTTGTGTTTTAGGTTATTGTCCTGCTGAAAGGAGAATTCATCTTCTAGTGTCTGGTGGAAAGCAGAGTGAACCCGGTTTTCTTCTAGAATTTTGTCTGTGCTTAAATGCATTCCATTAATTTTTTTATTCTGAAAAACTCCCCAGTCTTTTATGATTACAAGCATACCCATGACATGTAGCAGCCACCACTATGCTTGAAAATATGGAGAGTGGTACTCTGTAATGTGTTGAATTGGATTTTTCCCAAACTTGACTCTTTGTCCTGAGTACAAAGTGTTAATTGCTTTGCCAGATTGTTTTGCATTATCACGTAAGTGCCTTATGGCTAACGAGACATGTTGTGATGAAAGAAACACACAGGAACTCAAATCCTTCTGTTCACCTGATTTAGAATTCCTCACAATCAAATGTAGACCGCATTATCTACCAAGAGAATTCTCTTCGATTATAATCACAGCCGTATATATCCCCCCCAAGCAGACACATCGATGGCTCTGAACAAACTTTATTTAACTCTTTGCAAACTGGAAACCATTTATCCGGAGGCTGCATTCATTGTAGCTGGGGATTTTAACAAGGCTAATCTGAAAACAAGACTCCCTAAATTTTATCAGCATATCGATTGCGCAACCAGGGGTGGAAAAACCTTGGATCATTGTTACTCTAACTTCCGCGACGTATATAAGGCCCTGCCCCGCCCCCCTTTCGGAAAAGCTGACCACGACTCCATTTTGTTGATCCCTGCCTACAGACAGAAACGAAAACAAGAGGCTCCCACGCTGGGGTCTGTCCAACACTGGTCCGACCAAGCTGACTCCACACTCCAAGACTGCTTCCATCACGTGGACTGGGATATGTTTCGTATTGCGTCAGATAACAATATTGACGAATACGCTGATTCGGTGTGCGAGTTCATTAGAACGTGCGTTGAAGATGTCGTTCACATAGCAATGATTAAAACATTCCCTAACCAGAAACCGTGGATTGATGGCAGCATTCGCGTGAAACTGAAAGCGCGAACCACTGCTTTTAATCAGGGCAAGGTGTCTGGTAACATGACCGAATACAAACAGTGCAGCTATTCCCTCCGCAAGGCTATCAAACAAGCTAAGCGTCAGTACAGAGACAAAGTAGAATCTCAATTCAACGGCTCAGACACAAGAGGCATGTGGCAGGGTCTACAGTCAATCACGGACTACAAGAAGAAATCCAGCCCAGTCACGGACCACCCTGTAGCACTCACATATGTAACCATGAAGTGTTTTGAAAGGTTGGTCATGGCTCAAATCAACATCATCATGCCAGAAACCCTAGACCGACTCCAATTCGCATACAGATCCACAGATGACTCAATCTCATTCGCATACTGCCATACGGCCCTTTCCCACCCGGACAAAAGTAACACCGATGTGAGAATGCTGTTCATTGACTACAGCTCTGCGTTCAACACCATATTGCCCACAAAGCTCATCACTAGGCTAAGGACCCTGAGACTAAACACCTCCCTCTGCAACTGGATCCTGGACATCCTGACGGGCCGCCCTCAGGTAGGCAACAACACATCTGCCACGCTGATCCTCAACACTGGGGCCCCTCGGGGTGTGTGCTTAGTCCACTCCTGTACTCCCTGTTCCCCCATGACTGCGTGGCCAAGCACGACTCTAACACCATCATTAAGTTTGCTGATGAAACAACAGTGGTAAGCCTGATCACCAACAATGATGAGACAGCCTATAGGGAGGAGGTCAGAGACCTGGCAGTGGGGTGCCAGGACAACAACCTTCCCTCAATGTGCAAAACAAATGAGCTGATTGTGGACTATAGGAAAAGTAGTGCCGGACAGGCCCCCATTCTCATCGACGGGGCCGATGTGGAGTGGGTCGAGTGTTTCAATTTCCCTGGTATCCACATTACCAACGAACTATCTATCAAGTTTCAGGGAAGACCCAGATGCAGACAGTGTCAAAGTAACAAATGTTTATTACTAGAACAGGGGGCAGGCAAAACCACAAGTCAAGGGCAGGCAGAGATCAGTAATCCAGTGGGGTGCGACAAGGTACAGAACGGCAGCCAGGCTCAGGGTTAGGGCAGGCAGAATGGTCATTACCGGGTGAACTAGAAAACAGAAACTAGAAACAGACAGGAGCAAGGGGGAAAATGACGGTAGGCTTGACGAACAAAACGAACTGGCAACAGACAAACAGAGAACACAGGTATAAATATAATGGGGAGGATTGGTGACACCTGGAGGGGGTGGAGACAAGCACAAAGACAGGTGAAACAGATCAGGGTGTGACACTATCACACCAAGACAGTTGTGAAGAGGGCACGACAACACCTTTCCCCCACAGGAGACTGAAAATATTTGGCATGGGTCCCCAGATCCTCATAAAGTTCTACAGCTGCACCATCGAGAGCATCCTGACCGGTTGCATCACCGCCTGGTATGGAAACTGCTCAGCATCTGACAGGAAGGCGCTACAGAGGGTAGTGCGTACGGCCCAGAACATCACTGGGGCCAAGCTTCCTGACAACCAAGACCTATACACTAGGCGGTGTCAGAGGAAGGCCCAAAAAATGGTCAAAGACTCCAGTCACCCAAGTCATAGACTGTTCTCTCTGCCACCTGCACTGCAAGCGGTACCAGCGCGCAAAGACAAGGACCAAAAGGCTCCATAACAGCTTCTACCCTCAAGTCATAAGACTGCTGAACAATTAATCAAATGGCCACCCGTACTATTTACATTGATTGACCCCCCCCCTTTGTTTTTACACTGCGACTACTCACGGTTTATTTTCTATGCATAGTCACCTCGACTAACCTATACCCCTGCACATTGACTCGGTATCGGTACCCCCTGTATATAGCCTTGTTAATGTTATGTCATTTTCTTGTGTTACTTTTTGATTCGATTTGATTTGTTTACTTTCGTTTATTTAGTAAATATTTTCTTAATTCTATTTCTTGAACTGCGTTGTTGGTTAAGGGCTTGTAAGTAAGGATTTCACGGTACACCTGTTGTATTCGGCGCATGTGACAAATTACATTTGATTTGATTTGACAGAGCTCCAAAGTTCCTCTCTGGAGATCGGAGAACCTTCCAGAAGGACAACCTGTATGTATGTACTGTATGTGATGTATTACACCATTTTTTTATGACCACTTTTTGGCTTTTTTGTGGCTACTTTCAGAACTACTGGCTAAAAAGTATACGAAAGTACCAGAGAATCCCTTTAAGTGGCGTTAGAAGAATCTATCAAATGCATTTGGTGTGTCTTCATAGTGGTCTCTGACTTGTGGTCAGACTCGTTCATTTGGAACGAGAAAACAGAAAGCGGTCATAATGTATTTTTTCCACAAACTTCCTTTCTGAATTTAAAAGTAATCCAAAAAGTAATCATCTAGTTTTTCTAAAGTATCTGTAATCCGATTACAATATTTTTGATTACAGTGACAGTTTTTTTTGTAATCAGATTACATGTAACTGATTACATCTTATCACTTACTCCCCAACCCTGGCTTTGTTAATAGAAATCTACTTTATTAAACCAGAGAAGTCACAATGAGATGTACATCCCTTTTTTCATTTTTAATGAGGAGGAAGGCCTTCAGAGGTCCACATAAGGCCACACACAGAGGGTCAGTCACAGTCACAGTCACATGCTCCTCTCCATCAGTCCAAAACCAGCTCCTCAATCCCCTGTGTTACTGATCCCATCGCCTGCTGCACCCAGTGACCAGCCAAACTGATGTAATGTTGTGACATTAGGTTCACTTAAGTCTGTGAGTAGCACAACAGAATGTGACCTTAAATAGAGTGGGGCTTTACCACCCCGTCCTGGCCGGCCCACTAGGAGGTAGATACCATGACCCGGTTGCCCAGCCTGTCCTGTTGGCACACCCTGTTGTTACACAGACGCCCAACCAACAGAGGGTTAGTGTTAGAGGGGACATAAACTGCAACAGCAAGTCAGAGGGCATTCTTGGGGACCTGGCTGGCACCTCTCTCACATGTGTTTTGTAACCTGTCTTCCCCGTAACTTGAGTATTTACGCCAGTGTGAAGTTAATATAGCGTTTTGGTACTGTGGTTAAAGGAGCAAAATCAATGGCATTGTGGGGGTTTGATATCTGCTGCCCCTTTAATGAAATGCTCAATATCATAGGGGTACATACTGGAGTTGAAGGTCAAGGCAAGTGTTTAGTCTAGTCTTGTGTCCTCTGTGCTTATTCCTCTTATACATCTGACTGGTTATGTGTCTTGTGTGTGATGTGAGTGTGTTATTGTAAGCGAGCCTGTACTGTGTGTGTATTCATCTGTGGCTCCTTCCCTCACCACATTTTACATAAGTGCTCCGCTGCCGTGACAACTGTGTCCATGGAGACTTGAGGGTGTCTGGGAGGAAGTGTTTGCCTCGGAGACTCTCTTCAACCAGGAATAGAGATGAGCTACAGCTGCTCTATTTGCTGCCTGCCCGCCCGCCCACTCACTCCACTCTGTCCACTCCGCGACATAATCTGGCTGTGTTGATGCATAAATATGTGTGTGTGTGTGTGTGTGTGTGTGTGTGTGTGAATGCATTTTTGTATACCAATGTATGTTAATCTGTTTCTCAATGCATACTGGATGTGTGTACATTTTAGTGAACATGTTAGAGAGACACTGTGGCTATTCAAAGGCTGCTGGTGCTAGGCCAACATCAAATATGTTTTAAGTTCATTTTATCCATACATCTAGCACTTAAAATAGAAACAAGAGGGAATCATATGGGCTTAATTGTAAAAACCTGTGAGGATATGATGATGATGGTTGGGAAGAGTTTGTGGAGTAAAGCTTGTGCACTATCAAACACATGTTTTTATATTGATAAAGGACCAGCAAATTCTTATGGATCTCTCGCTCTGTCTCTCTCTCTCTCTCTCTCTCTCTCTCTCTCTCTGTCTCTCTCTCTGTCTCTCTCTCTCACACACACACACCTTGGTTAACCCTCAGCGAAAGTACTTCACATCACCATAACTCTGACCCACTCCTGTCTCTTCCTGTTCTCCAACCTCCCTGACTGACCAATCAGCATGTCTTCCTCATTATGCTGAGCCAATTAGATATGACATAACCGATCCAGGTATTATTAGACGTGTGACATCACCACCATCTCTTTCATTGTATGATATAATCAATTATTAGTAATCATTTAAGTGATAATGCCCGAGAAGCCGGTGTTTGGAGGATATATTGGCACGGTTGTTGTTTGGCCCGAGATCTTGGGTTACCAAGATATTCAAATAATGATTGACATAGTTTCATTAAAATGTTTATTTTAAATAATTAATTCATACTATTTCATCCTTCCACAAGATATAGTCCCGACACAAATCTAGAGTTGCTAGAGACACGACCCAGTCGTTCAGTCTTTTTGTTCTGTATCTATGGCGACCCAGTCGTTCAGTCTTTAGTTCTGTATCTATGGACCCAGTCGTTCAGTCTTTAGTTCTGTATCTATGGACCCAGTCGTTCAGTCTTTAGTTCTGTATCTATGGACCCAGTCGTTCAGTCTTTAGTTCTGTATCTATGGACCCAGTCGTTCAGTCTTTAGTTCTGTATCTATGGACCCAGTCGTTCAGTCTTTAGTTCTGTATCTATGGACCCAGTCGCTCTTTAGTTCTGTTCTATGGACCCAGTCGTCTTTAGTTCTGTATCTATGGACCCAGTCGTCAGTCTTTAGTTCTGTATCTATGGACCCAGTCGTTCAGTCTTTAGTTCTGTCTTTAGTTCTGTATCTATGGACCCAGTCGCTCAGTCTTTAGTTCTGTATCTATGGACCCAGTCGTTCAGTCTTTAGTTCTGTATCTATGGACCCAGTCGTTCAGTCTTTAGTTCTGTATCTATGGACCCAGTCGTTCAGTCTTTAGTTCTGTATCTATGGACCCAGTCGTTCAGTCTTTAGTTCTGTATCTATGGACCCAGTCGTTCAGTCTTTAGTTCTGTATCTATGGACCCAGTCGTTCGTTGTAAATGTTCCATCGCCATACTGGCTGGCAACGTTCTGATCCCTTGCTTGCTAGGTAGCCAACTACAGCTAACTTACAGTCACGTCAAAAAGTGCAGCCAGAATAACAGCAAAGTAGTTGCATTTGCATTTGTTTAAGCTGTTTTCTAGTGACATTTATTTGGATACGTCCATAACAATGAGCTAATGAGGCGCGATTTCACCTTGCATAGAAAATGTGCTCACTTGTCAGGACACTGTTGTTCAGAGGAGCTAGCCAACAACACAGCTACAGTAACACAATCACTTCAAACTGAAGCTGGAAAGACTGCAAATTAGCTGAGTTTCGTTTCACCTTTTTGTATATATTTTGAATAATATCCATAAAAATGGTGCCAGCTGATTCATGATTTTGACTGGCTGAGAAACGCTGCCTGCCTGTCTGTCTCATCCCAACTCCCGACACCTTCATTACTATGGGACAGCAGGAGATCGAATTTGAATATTGAGACAATGTTGCAAATGTCGGAGACACAGACAGTGAGGTTTATACAAATCAGATCAAGTTTATAAATTGCCTGGCTGGGCTGATGAGACAGTGGATTGCACAATCAAATGGAACAGAGTAAATATGTAAGGATCGACGCTGGAGACGAGAAGCAGGTACAGGGAGAGCATTTAATAAACAACGGACATGAAGCAGAACAGGAACATCATCTGGACAGGGGGAAAATAACAACATCAATGCTGACACAGGGAACAATCTGAGGAGCAGACAGATATAGAGGGGGTAATCAACAAAGTCATGGAGTCCAGGTGAGTCCAATATTGCGCAGCTGATGGTGTAATGATGGTGACAGATGTGCGTAATGAAAGGCAGCCCTCGAGGGACAAAGAGGGAGAGCAGGAGCAGGCGTGACAAAATAGGCATTTTAACATCATAGATTTAGCCTGTGGTAATTTGTGGAATAGAGACCAGCTGGAATGCGGTTTTAACCAATCAGTATTCAGGATTAGACCCACCCGTTGTATAAGATGGTATAACCAAGCATGTTATTCACTATGAAGGATCACAGTGTTCACAATAACTAAGTTTCATATTTTATGTTTAGTTGATTAAATGTTTAGTATATACAGTATCTGGTGTCTCCTTTCAGTATGCACTTTAATAAATTAAATTAATCAAAGTGAACAAATTATTGCATTAGTCTTGATCCATTTGGATGACAGGATCAAATAGCCTTGTTAATTAATACAACCCCAATCACCCAGATATATAAAATATATTTTGATTTGTTTAACACTTTTTTGGTTACTACATGATTCCATATGTGTTATTTCATAGTTTTGACATCTTCACTATTATTTGACAATGTTGAAAATAGTAAAAAATAAAGAAAAACCCCTTGAATGAGCTGGTGCGTCCAAACTTTTGACTGGTACTGTATATCTTCTTTTTTTTTCAGCAGCTATTCTTCCACACAAAACATCGAACATGACAAAATACAGAACACTAATGGACAGGAACAGCAACACAAATGTAAACAAAGACCACTATGACTATTTAAAAAATTATAATAGAAGAAAGAGAAAATCAATAAATGAATAATGTGTGTGTGTGTGTGTGTGTGTGTGTGTGTGTGTGTGTGTGTGTGTGTGTGTGTGTGTGTGTGTGTGTGTGTGTGTGTGTGTGTGTCTGTCTTCACAGGTTTTGTTTTATCCATTCTTTTTTTAACTGATTTTATTGCTTGCCTGAGTTACCTGAGGTAGAAGAGAATTCCATATAGTCATTGCTCTGAACAGTACTGTGCGTCTCCCATCCTCTGTTCTGGACTTGGAGACTGTGAAGGGACCCCCGATTGCATGTCTTGTGGGGTATGTATGAGTATTTGAGCTGTTTGTTAACCGGCTGAACAGACAATTCAGTACTTTCAGCACATCAATACTTCTTTCAAAGACCAGCAGTGATGCTGTCAATCTCTCCTCCACTCAATCAATGTATGATATTGACATTGGCCATACGTGCTACTCTGTTCTGGGCCAGCTGCAGCTTTTCTAGGTCGTTTTTTGCAAGACCTGACCATACAGCTGGACAATTGTCAAGATGCGACAAAACCAGAGCTTGCAGGACTAGTTTGGTTGCGTGTGATGTTAAAAGCAGAGCATCTCTTTATCAAAGATCAAACCTCTCCCCATCGTTGCAATAATATAATCAATATGCTTTGACCATGACAGGTTACAATCTAGTAAAACACCAAGAAGATTAAACTTACAATTAAAAAAATTAATCACGAGCCAGACACTAGGTTTTTGGACACAGGTGTGAAGTTTCACATGTTCATTTTTCACGTGTTTTTCCAGCATGAAAACACAGTCATTTTTTTTCACATGATGATTTTCACCACTTCCAGCTACATCTGGTCTCCCATCCAGGTACTCTATGAAAGGTGTTTAAAGCAGCCATCTTTAATTGAAGCATGAACTGTAACGGTCGTTGGTGAAAGAAGGTAAGGACCAATGCGCGGCGTGGTAAGTGTCCATATTTATAATAACGAAAATGAAAACTTAACAAAAAACAACAAAGTGAACGAACGAAACCGAAACAGTTCTGTCTGGTGCAGAATACAAACACTCAACAGAAAATAATCACCCACACCAAAAGGCTACCTAAGTATGATTCTCAATCAGAGACAACTAACGACACCTGCCTCTGATTGAGAACCATACCAGGCCAAACACAAAACACCACATAGAAAAAGGAACATAGACAACCCACCCAACTCACGCCCTGACCATGCTAAAACAAAGACATAACAAAAAGAACTAAGGTCAGAACGTGACATGAACAAAGTTTTCTCCCTGCCAAAGTTTCTGTTAAAGCTGAGGGATGGGGCTATGGATGCGAGGACTGACCATCCTTGATATCTAAATGAGAGTTTTAACCATGTTTTAGGCTATACATTTACTTTGTTTACAAACATTGGAGTAAATGTGGAGTTTTCTTACATGTGAACCTGCAAATGAGATTTTCTTTCACATGTGATCTTGCAATTCCACATGTGAAAGTGATCCACATGTGAAACGGCAATTATGATTTTCACATGTGAACGTTTTTTTAACATGTGAAACTACACATTTCTCATGTGAAACGGCAATTCACATGAAGTGAAAACGTTCTCCTCATGTGAAAAGGTGGTGTTAACATGCAAACGTTAAATGTAGTAATATGGTTGCACGTGTGAAATGTAAGCTCAGCTTGTGAAAACAGCTATTGGACATGTGTTTTTTCGTGGAGGTGTAGTACTTGCTCAACAGCCACATTATTCATTACCAGATTCATCTGAGGTCCAGTACCTAGGGGGTGATTTGTACCAAATACAATGCTTTTGATTTTAGATCCTTATATTTGAGGACCAGTTTATTCTAAAACCGACTGCAACTCTTTGTTTAGGGTTGCGGGGAATTCACTAGCTGTGGGTGCTGACATGTGTAGTGTTGGAAGAGTCAGCGTAAATAGACACACGGTCTCTGTTTAACGCTAGCTCCCTCACAAGTGAGGGAGATGTCCGTCTGCCTTAAGGATGAACCATGAGGATGTCTGATTTCCATGCTGTTGCTGCATTTGGAGATGTGCCCATAGATCAGCAGTACTGACCTCAGGGTCGCTCACCTCCAGGCCAGGCCAGCTTTACTGCACCCTACTCTACTCCCAACGGTGGGACACACAAAACCGATCAACCCTGCCTCTTTTAGGATATCATTTGTAGATTAGACCCCATTCAGTCCCACAGCACTCTCCCCCTCTCTCCCTCCCTCCCTCCCTCCCTCCCTCCCTCCATAGGGCAGTACAGTTTTGTAGCTGGTAGAGAATAGGTTAAGATATTTACTGTGCAGAGTACTTAGCCAATGAGGGGGGAGGAGAGAAGAGTCAGATTTGTATCTAGCGTCTGTTGTCGTTGTTGACAAATAACAATAGGTCTGCGTGGGAGGTGAGGTGACAGAAAACCTGAAACTTCTTTTCAGAAGAGGTCCTTTGCTTATTGTCTGCGCTTCCATAGAACATTCCACGAGGGAGTGTTGTAACTGGTTCACTGTCATATCTGCCTGTATTGAGGTTTTGGATTGCTGTTTTTATAGCAAGTAGGAGGTAAATGGCTATTGGAGTGGTGCTAATGGTGGAGATGTGGGGCTCCGCTGTTCAGCAGTCGCTCTCTCTTCCTACTGTGTTCTGCTGTAGTCTGCAACACACTGTCCACCATTCTGGCTCTTATTCATCTCATCGGTTCAATCAGTGCAGAGCTAATAAGGCCTGATTACCCCCACAGCATGCTACTGGACTACATCAGGGCCTCAGGGTTACTTACAGTAGCATGTACGCACACACGCACGCGCACACACACACACACACACACACACACACACACACACACACACACACACACACACACACACACACACACGCACACACGCACACACGCACACACACACACACACCCGCCCCGCACAAAAATATTCGGAATGGTGACATTTGTGCGATCGGTTTTCTAGCACTCATTTGCACGTCACGTCAATGATATCATGTCACCGTGTGGGACTGTGGGTCAATTAACCCTGTCGGAGTGGGCGCCCTGATTCTAGTTTGTGAGCTAGGCAGGCTACTGCCTGGGAAGGTCTCCCACTCAGAAGTATGAGATGGGGCGGGGGTAGATTGCCCTCCGGTCTCCCCAGTGGAAGCCCGAGGTAGGGGGAGCTGGGGAATCTATCAAATAGCACACCTCTAACTCTGTACAGTACTAAAATCAGTGACACTACAAAATGCTACCAAATAAACCACAATTCCTTCATAATACTGTGAATATAGTTTCACAGACATGTTGTTGCTTTTCTTTCTGGTTTGTGCGAAATCGTTAAGAATAATATAAAACCAGTCTGCGCACCACAAGGTGAATTGGTTTAGTCTTGACTCTTGGTTGATAGTGTTGGGGGGGTAATGTATTGATGCTCCAGTGCCAAATGGATAAGAAAAGGTCTAAGACTTCAGGTGCCCAGTTCAGGAAAAATAGGAAAGAAGAAGAGGAGAAACGTGCAAAGATAAAGCTATATCATCTCTTTACGAGTATAATATTATGCATGTAATGAAATACGCTAACCAACATAATTGCTATACTAGCCTATGTTGCTATGTTGCTTGCTATGCTATTACACATAGGGCGACAATATTCCGTTTTCTGTCCAACTAGTTTACATAACATTTGATATAATTTCACCAAGTGTCATCATGATAATGTGTGTAGCCTGCAGCAAAACGATTACAACCTAACTAAGGTTTTCTGTGATTGTATTGACTAGGTCCTGAGCTCAGTAAGGGGAATTTCCAATGCAGTAGGCTAACTTAAAAGACGTCTATATTATGCTGATATTTTGTATCTTTTGTGATATATTGAGTCTTTTCGGGTGTCTCATGCCTAGAATTAGCCAAGGAGGTTGTGTGGTTTATTTGGTTCCTGTTGTGAAAATGTGATAAATTGTGCATAATGACATGTACAGTTGAAATCAGAAGTTTACATACACCTTTACCAAATACATTTAAACTCAGTTTTCACAATTCCTGACATTTAATCCTAGTAAAAATTATTCCCTGTTTTAGGTCAGTTAGGATCACCACTTTATTTTAAGAATGTGAAATGTCAGAATAATAGTAGAGAGAATGATTTATTTCAGATTTGATTTCTTTCATCACATTCCCAGTGGGTAAGAAGTTTACATACACTCAGTTAGTATTTGGTAGCCTTTCCTTTAAATTGTTTAACTTGGGTCTAACGTTTTGGGTAGCCTTCTACAAGCTTCCCACAATAAGTTGGGTGAATTTTGGCCCATTCCTCCTGACAGAGCTGGTGTAAGTGAGTCAGGTTTGTAGGCCTCCTTGCTCGCACATGCTTTTTTCAGTTCTGCCTACACATTTTCTATAGGATTGAGGTCTGGGCTTTGCCACTCCAATACCTTGACTTTGCTGTCCTTAAGCTATTTTGCCACAACTTTCGAAGTATGCTTGGGGTCATTGTCCATTTGGAAGAACCATTTGCAACCAAGATTTAACTTCCTGATTGATGTCTTGAGATGTTGATTCAATATATCCACATAATTTTCCTGCCTCATGATGCCATCTATTTTGTGAAGTGCACCAGTCCCTCCTGCAGCAAAGTACCCTCACAACATGATGCTGCCACCCCCGTGCTTCACGTTTCGGATGGTGTTCTTTGGCTTGCATGTCTCCCCCTTTTTCCTCCAAATATAACGATGGTCATTATGGCCAAACTGTTCCATTTATGTTTCATCAGACCAGAGGACATTCCTCCAAAAACTATGATCTTTGTCCCCATGTGCAGTTGCAAACCGTAGTCTAGCTTTTTTTATGGCGGTTTTGGAGCAGTGGCTTCTTCCTTGCTGAGCGGCCTTTCAGGTTATGTCGATATAGGACTCGTTTTACTGTGAATATAGATACTTTTGTACCTGTTTCCTCCAGCATCTTCACAAGGTCCTTTGCTGTTGTTCTGGGATTGATTTGCACTTTTCGCACCAAAGTATGTTAATCTCTAGGAGACAGAACACGTCTCCTTCCTGAGTGGTATGACGGCTGCGTGGTCCCATGGTGTTTATACTTGTGTACTATTGTTCGTACAGATGAACGTGGTACCTTCAGGCGTTTGGCAATTGCTCTCAAGGATGAACCAGACTTGTGCATGTCTACAAGTTTGTTCTGAGGTCTTGGCTGATTTCTTTTGATTTTCCCATGATGTCAGGCGAAGAGGCACTGAGTTTGAAGGTAGGCCTTGAAATTCATCCACAGGTACACCTCCAATTGACTAAAATCATGTCAGTTAGCCTATCAGAACCTTCTAAAGCCATGACATAATTTTCTGGAATTCTACAAGCAGTCAACTTAGTGTATGTAAACTTCTGACCCATTGGAATTGTGATACAGTGCATTATAAGTGAAATCAGCCTCCACACAGCGGCGGGCCATCCTGAAAAAAAACACGTGGACATCACTTTGGAGATGTGGACTGAGACGAGGTGGGAGAGTGATGTTAAGAGTGTCGAGCCACTGAGGTATCAGGCAGCAGCGGTGAAAGAGGCACTGGTTGAGGTGAGGGATCAAACCAAAGCGAACCATGTGAAAACAATTGAGGCCCAGTCCTTGTCAGGGGAGGTGGGATCATACCGCTTCAGCATCTGTACAGCGGTGTGGTATGACATCTGGAGCCAGATACAACAGGTGAGCAAGCTGATGCAGTCTCACAGTATGCACGTGGATGTTGCAGTCAGTCTTCTCAGAAAGACGGAGAGAGGTCTCAGCAACTACAGGGCAGACAGGCTTTATGACTGCACAAACGTCAGCCAAGGAGATTTGCGAGGGTATGAATGTAGAGGCCGTTCTACAACAACAAAAAGGCTGAGGTCCACAAAGTCCACATTTTTCAATGTCGTTGTTGATGCTGCAACCTAAGCCCTTCAGGAAATATTTTCCACATTGGAAAATGTGAGAGAGAAGTTAGAAGTGCTGTCAACCTTCCAAAGTCTCTCCAATGAGGAGCTGACAGAACAATGTGAGGCCCTTAGTATGACACTGCACTATCAAGAACACTCAGACTTGGATGGCTTGCACAGGAACTGAAGAACTGACTTGCCATCGAAGACCATGGCCCTGCTTGAGCTGCTGATATTTATACACGAAAAGGAGCTCTTAGAAATGTATCCACATTTGTGTACTGCTCTCACAATGTGTCTTACTCTTCCAGTGACCGTAGCTGAAGCAGAGAGGAGCTTTTCAAAGCTGAAGCTCATCAAATCCTACCTGAGCTCCACCATGTCACAGGAAAGCCTTCGTGGCCTTGCTGACATCAGTATTAACCATGCAATTGCTGGGCAGATTTCTTATGACGATGTAATTGATGACTTTGAATCAAGAAAGGCAAGAAAGGTCAGGGTTCAGATGGCAGTTGTGCAATTTAGTTTGTGTGTTTCTCGTTTGAAGTGCAATAGTGTAATAATCGGGCTCTCTTTCTAAGTGAGTTATTCTATTTGTGTATTTGTGTGATATAGGATTTGTGCAATTTTAGTTTTATTTGTGTGGTTTAGCAATAGGGTAATAGTGTAATAGTTCGATTCTCTTTTTATTTGTATTTATATACTACAGTTTGTTTCTATTTGTCTTTGTTATTATTATTTTTTTTTTTTGTGTGGGGGGTTCGTCCAGGGAGCCATACAAGCTAGAGCCACACACACACGTTATCTTTATCTCATAATTCACACACGTTATCTTTATCTCATCATTCATCATCCTCAAAGCAAATGTCCACAATGACCCATAAATGAGATGCTATCATCACCAGAAGCCTATTGGCCATAGTTACTGTAGTAGTTATTGTAATAGTTACTGTCTCTGCTACTAACGTCACGTTGTCATCATGTGACACCGACAATTTGGGAGGTACCATGTGATCCAAGGTGGAGGTTGTTGTGGTTTGTGCTCATCCAAGTGGCATTGGGTCTGTCCACTCTGTTCATAGTCAGACGCTCAGATGGCATGGCACATACCCTCTCTGGTATGCCAACCACTCTACCACTGCTCCCAGCTGATCCATCTAGCAGGTAATGTGTGACGCTGTCCACCCAACCCTGCGAAATTATCGATCCCAAACACACAGAAACACAGAGAAAGGGAGAGAGAGACAGAGAGAGAGAGAGAAACAGAGAGTCAGACCCCCCCCATGTAGTTGGTGTCCCACATTTATATACAGTGTCAGTGTTATATCTCTCTCTCACTCTCTCTCCCCCTCTCCCTCTCTCTCCCTGCCTGCCTCCAGCCCATACACCCGAATGTTCAAAAGAGGATACCTCAGATACTTTGACTACCTGTCCGGATTGGGGTCAATTCAGCTTTAATTTCAAATAATTCACTTAATGGATTAATTGAATTGAAAACTCAACTGACCCCAACCCCAATACCTTTCCAGGATTATCCAGTAGTGGGTTCCACCTCTTTCCATCTGCAGACAAGCATCAGTCTGGGTGTTTAAATCTGTCAACACCATTTTGCCATGTTGAGTGATTGATATATTTGATGGGATGGTAGATTATTCTGAGTACATGGCTGGACCATGATGAGTGATCTGAGCAGCTCAGGCCTGCGGGTGGGTGGGTGACAGACAGGGTTACAGTGAATAGAGGAGCACACTGTCTCACACTGCTGCTCTTCTTCCTCCAGTCTCTCTCTCTCTCTCTCTCTCTCTCTCTCTCTCTCTCTCTCTCCTCCGTCTCGCATTCACTGTTTTTTCCTCTCTCTCACTATCGGTCTGTCTTCACTCTCTCTATGTCCCTTTCTCACACTTACACGTATACTTTCTCACTCTCCGCCAGTCTCTCACTTGTCCTTGAGAAATGACACTTGTGGAAGCCATTTATTGATGGAAAGTGGCATTCTGCTGTTCTGGTCGCTGGGCAATGGACTGTATGCTAGGAGAGCTCCCTCTCCTTCCATATCAAAAGAACACCCTGCACTGATAGCCAACAGGACTACAGAGATAAAGAACACTGGTGGAATTGTATAGATGAGACACACACACACTCCAATGGCTCTGTTCTCCTCCATTGAAAGTATATTAACAGTCCCTTTTCATTAGTTTGTTGTGCAGGATTCTTTTAGAAAATAAATCGTTTCCAGCATCAGCCATTCAGATGTTGTATGACAAGGACTGGATGTTTTATTTGAGTCCTCGGTTTAATTTAGATTGGTTTATTTGGATGCAGCACAGCAGTTTGGGTTCAGAGAGAGTTCACTGAGAGAGTCGGCTCTGTGTTCCTTCTTCGTGTCCCACGGGTGCAACACTCAGGACTCCACCTGTCAGATAAAGACTACAGGCACTATTTAACCTAACTAAAAAAAATTAAAAAACATTATTTGTGTGCTGCATGTTTACATGTTCACTCACATCTACTGTAGGTACTAAATAAAATGTTTACATTGAGACAAAATGAAACATAACTTAAATGCATATACACTGAGTGTACAAAACACTTTTTTCGCCCTCAGAACAGCCTCAATTCGTCGGGGCAAGGACTATACAAGGTCTTGCTGGCCCATGTTGACTCCAATGCTTCCCACAGTTGTGTCAAGTTGGCTGGATGTCCTTTGGGTGGCGGAACAGTCTTGATACACACAGGAAACTGTTGAGTGTGGAAAAACCCAGAAGTGTTGCAGTTCTAGTTACAAAACCACTGTTTCTGGCACCTACTACGATACCCTGTTCAAAGGCACTTAAATATTTGGTCTTGCCCATTCAGCTTCTGAATGGCACACATACACCATCCGTCTCCATTGTCTCAGGGCTTAGAAATCCTTCTTTAACCCGTCTCCTCCCCTTCATCTACACGGATTGAGTGGATTTATAAGGTGACATCAATAAGGGTTCATAGCTTTCACCTGGATTCACCTAGTCAGTCTATGTCATGGGAAGAGCAGGTGTTCTTAATGCTTTGCACACTCAGTGTAGATTGTTCCCTATGAGAACCCATAATACCAACCCACAGTGAGTGTAATGTATTCTTTGCTGAGTAGGACGTAGCCTACTGAGTATTAAGACTGATGAGGGCCAGTCTCAGACTATTCAAAAGCATTACAGAGACTTTGATTTTAGTGGACTGGATCAACAACTTCAGTTTGGGGTTGGACGCAAACGTGGGGATTTAATGCTTATGGTCTACCAGTCCTTAAGTCAATAGTCGTTGAAGTATTCCTTTGGCAGTGGTTTGGTTCATGCCTCTCTCATCCCGTGATTTGGTCAGTCATAGTGGCTGCTAGGGTCCTGTTTCTGACATATTTTAGGATACTGTTCCACTCTAGGGGCAGGTAAACGACAGGTCAAGGCAGGCAGGGAGCAGTCCAGAGTAGTGGGGCCAAGGTACAGGACGGCAGGTAGGTTCAGGGTCAGGACAGGCAAGGGTCAAAACCAGGAGGACAAGAAAAAGAGAAACTGGGGAAAAGCAGGAGCTGAGACAAAACACTGGTTGACTTGAACAAACAAGACAAACTGGAACTGACAAACAGAAAACACAGGTAGAAAATACCCAAGGGTTAAGTGGGGAAGATGGGCGACACCTGGAGGGGGGTGGAGACAAGCACAAGGACAGGTGAAACAGATCAGGGCGTGACACTCACACTGGAACTGTTCTCACACCGGAACAGATCTCACACCGGAACTGTTCTCACACCGGAACAGATCTCACACTGGAACTGTTCTCACACCGGAACTGTTCTCACACCGGAACAGATCTCACACTGGAACTGTTCTCACTCCGGAACAGATCTCACACCGGAACTGTTCTCACACCGGAACAGATCTCACACTGGAACTGTTCTCACACAGGAACTGTTCTCACACCGGAACTGTTCTCACACCGGAACAGATCTCACACTGGAACTGTTCTCACACCGGAACAGATCTCACACCGGAACTGTTCTGTTTGATGCAGCTATATCAGCCACAGGTCCAGTTTTGGCTGTTGTGGTTGTGTTCCCATCTTCAGCTGTTCCATTAGTCACTAATAGCGGATGTTCCATATTCTTAGCGGTTCCACTCCCTCCCTGACGTTCTATTAGCTGATGTTCTATCTATCGGCTGGCTGTTCACAATGGCTGTCTAATGGAGAGATGCTGCTCCTCTCCTCCCTCCACAGAATACACGGATTCTGTCTCTATTGTCACTTGGCTGCAATCGCTCCTAGCTTCTGCGCACTCGCGCAAACACACACTCACACCCACAGTGACTTAAGGTCACAAAGGCAGCAGCAGGGCGGACGTGGCCTCCGTGGCTGCCACAGCGTCAGAGCTTGGCTAAGTGCTTCCATTCAGACGTGATTATTACTGTAAAGAGGAAGTGGGCAGGTCTACTTTGTCAGCTGGAGACAGAACAGAAAAAGGGGCCATTTTGGACCAAATCAAACAAAGGGGAGATGAGTGAGGAAGGGGACACACATTCAAGCAGTTCAAGCGTGTGCGTTCACGGCTCTTATCAGTGTGAGGCAGCTAGCGTCGTCACGTGGAGATGCTGGGCCACCATCAGACTAATGGAGACTGTGTCTGTTGTATACTTATGTACTGGTTGTGTGGCAGCAGGACCTTTTATTTAGAAGCGCTACTTAGGCTTCTCATTTTAGGTGCTCTTGGAAGAGGTAGGGTTTAAGACGTTTCCGGGAAGACGGGCAGGGACTCTGTTGTCATAGCTTCAGGGGGAAGCTGATTCCACCATTGGGGGTGCTAGGACAGAGAAGAGCTTGGACTGGGATGAGTGGGAACTGCCCTCATGCAGGGGTGGGAGGGCCACGAGAGCAGAGGTGGCAGAACGGAGTGCTGGGGGTGTAAGGTTTGAGCACAGCCTGAAGGTACCGAGGGGCAGCTCCATAGTCAAGCACCATGGTCTTGCAGTGGATGAGAGATTTAACTGGAAGCCAGTGGAGTGTGCAGGGTGACATGGGAGAACTTGAACACCAGGCGGGCTGTGACGTTCTGGGTAATTGGAGGGGTTTGATGGCACAAGCGGGGAGCCCAGCCAACAGAGAGTTGCAGTGGTCTAGATGGGAGTTGACAAGAGTCTGGATTAGGACCGGCGAAGCTTCCTGTGTGAGTAAGGGTCTTACTTTACAGATGTTGTAGAGCATGAACCTGCAGGAGCGAGTCACTGCGTCGACGTTTGCAGAGAACGACGGGGTGTTGTCCAGGGTCACGCCAAGGCTCTTTGCAGTCTGGAGGGGGACACCATTGACTTGTCAACCGTGACCAGAAAACAAACATTCACGAATCAAAAGATTGCTTGTTTTGTTATAAAGCAGCTTTTCCTATCCATTTATTAGACAGTCCCTACGTTGTTGTACCGTTAGCATCCTAACAGGTCAAGCTGTTCTAACTCTGTATTACTCTACATTAGCTAATCCCTGTGTGAAAATGTCTGCTGTCTGTCTGGCTGCATTACGACCTGTACTGTACTGAATCAACACGGAGGCCAGAAACAGAGGCTAAGGCTGACTGGCTGGCTTAATGGCTCTTTAAAGCCTGCTGCTGAATCACAAAGCAGGGGCCTTGAATGATGTGGGAATCTCTGCCAGATACAGGGATATGCTCTCTGATCGGTATTAAAAGTCAAACTCATGCTGTTACCCTGGTAACATTTGCATTACGCAACAAACGGGAGATGACAGTTTTCGAATGTTGACTTTGTGTGCTCCTTCGATTAATTCACTGAGGTGTGGGTTGTTGGTGGGGAAAAGTGTTGCTTTGCATTGTGCCCACAATTCTTTGTATATAGAGGTGTATTCTGACCACAGGCTTGTTTATAAGTGAGATCGAATGCTTTCCCAGACCACGGCAGGTTGGTTTTTAAAAAGAGAATGCCAATGTTTCGACCCAAAACAACTTTTCTCGGGTGTGAACAACATGAAGACCAAGTAGAGGAGTTGAGTAATTCAGAGGCTCTCCTCTCCTCAGGATTACACAAATCAGGCCGCTTTGTTCAGGCTATTCCTTCCCGCCGCACTAATCCAGACCTCACGCCCTGTCACCTTCTAATCGTCTGTCTGTGTGGCTCTGCACCACCAGGCATGATGGGAAAAATAGAGATTATGATCGTCAATCATCCAATGAGTGACATGAATGTTGTTTTCACCGAACTTTTATCTGTCTAACTGGATTAGCAACCTGTTCTCTCTGTCACTTTCATTCTTTCTTTCCCCCACATCTCTGTCTGTTGTTTCTGGCATATTCCATCCTCCACCACTGTAACTGAATCCTCATCATTGATCAAATCTCTGCTCTGGGCCAGGTGTTGGTGAATGACGATCTCCCCGGCACAGTTTAACCCTGTTGGCTCAACCATTACTGCCTGCTCACAATGAACCAATCAGACTTTTTCTTCTTGAAGAGTGTTTGTTGTTGTATTTATTATTCACATCCTTGATGTTTAATGGCCCTCTCTCTCTCTCTCTCTCTCTCTCTCTCTCTCTCCTCCCCCCTCTCTTTCCCTCCCTCCCCACAGGAAACAGTAGAATATGCCTTCCTAATCATCTTTACTATAGAGACCTTTATGAAGATCATAGCGTATGGTTTAGTCATGCACCAGAACTCCTACGTAAGAAACGGATGGAACATGCTGGATTTTGTCATTGTCATAGTAGGGTGAGTACCACCACTGTTTAAGTTGAAATCAATGGCTCTCCCAAGACAGAGTCATAGAGTAATTCGCACACACACACACACACACATGCATATACACACACATGAGTATTCCAGTTCCTCCTGATACCAAGGTACATCATTGCAGCCCAGTATGGACCACTGAAGGTGCACTCAAGAAAAAAATATATCCTTAAGGGTTACAAAAAGGTTATTGAACCCACTTCTTACAAAAAGACTTACAGATGCCGTATCTTAATTTGATCATTCTTTGTTTATTCAAGGTTTAAAAAGGCTCCTAAAAGTGAGTGATTTCCACTTAAAAATGTCAGACTTGATTTGCCCCAAAGAAAAATGCATCAACCCCTACAAAAATGTCCATGAATTATAATCCACCTAATAATTCGCATTTCCTGTTGCTGCAGGATTATTTTCCTGCTGTGTGAAACTGGCTCAAATTACGATACGTTATCTGTAAAGAAAAAAAAACATGTCCTATGTCACCTCTGGTCTGAGTGCTTGTTGAAGGGCATTCTGCTCATTCTTTCCTCTCATTTTTGGTGCCTTTCTGTAATGGTAGTTCATTGAATTTTTATGATATTTTTATACACTCAATATTGACAGAAACAAATATTTATATTGAGGAGTTTGTTTGCCACACAAACCAGGCGTCAGACAGACACTCATACAGCGTCTGTCTAAAACACACATTACATAGCGGTAGGCGCAATGTTGATTTTACATGTGTTTTTATTCAATTCAAACACACACACACACAACAGTATGGCCCAGAAAAGACCACTAAGATAAATCAGAGTTCTGTCACCAGAGAGCTCAGAAAGCTTCAGGGCTGTATTTTACGATGAAGTCATCTGTATCTCTGTCTGTGATCTTTGTGATATCTCTCCCCTTCCCTCTTTCCTCCCTCTCTCTTCCTCTCTCCCTCTCTCCGCAGGTTGTTCAGTGTAGTTCTGGAGGTGATAACCAAAGAGGGCGATGCCGGGGGCCAGGGGGGTAAGCCGGGAGGCTTCGACGTCAAGGCCCTCCGAGCATTCCGGGTGCTCCGCCCCCTCCGCCTTGTCTCGGGAGTACCCAGTGAGTTGCCATGGCACCAGAATATTTAATACATTTAGACTCTAGAGATGAATCATTATGTAGTAATTGATCTGTGTTTCTGATTCTAGTTCAAACTCAATCTCAAGTTTTATTGATACCCATATAGCAGCCTATACAGGCTGAAATCTATCTGGACATAACGTATACAAATACTGAATGAGTTTCCTCATAATATACTCAATGGATATATTAAATGGATGTCCTCATAGCTTTACACTGTCCCTGCTTCCATCTTGTGTGTGTGTGTGTGTGTGTGTGTGTGTGTGTGTGTCTGACCCTTCTCTCTCCATGTCTCTAGGTTTACAGGTAGTGTTGAACTCCATCATTAAAGCCATGGTTCCTCTGCTCCACATCGCTCTGCTCGTCCTCTTCGTCATCATCATCTACGCCATCATCGGCCTCGAACTCTTCATCGGCAAGATGCACGCCACCTGCTACCTGGTGGGCACCGGTAAGGGCCTGCGTCCCGTAACCGGCCTGTCTCGGTCCGTTACTTGAAGTTAAACTTTTCCCAGCTTTTGGTGCATGTCAGTACTGCATAAAAAGACAGGCTTAGGTTACCGATCGATAATTTACAATGGCTTGCGAAAGTATTCATTCCCCTAGTCATTTTTCATATGTTCTTGCCTTACAACCTGGAATTGAAATGGATTTTGGGGGGTTTGTATCATTTGATTTACACAACATGCCTACCACTTTGAAGATGCAAAATATTTTTTATTGTGAAACAAACAAGAAATAAGACAAAAAAAATCCCAAAACTTGAGTGTGCATAACTATTCACCCCCCCAGAGTCAATACTTTGTAGAGCCAGCTGCTCCAGCTCCTTCAAGTTGGATGGGTTCCGCTGGTGTACAGCAATCTTTAAGTCATACCACATATTCTCAATTGGATTGAGGTCTGGGCTTTGACTAGGTCACTCCAAGACATTTAAATGTTTCCCGTTAAACCACCTGAGTGTTGCTTTAGCAGTATGGTTAGGGTCATTGTCCTGCTGGAAAGTGAACCTCCATCCCAGTCTCAAATCTCTGGAAGACTGAAACAGGTTTCCCTCAAGAATTTCCCTGTATTTAGCTCCATCCATCATTCCTTCAATTCTGACCAGTTTCCCAGTCCCTGTCGATGAAAAACATCCCCACAGCATGATGCTGCCACCACTATGCTTCACTGTGGGAATGGCGTTCTCGGGGTGATGAGAGGTATCAGGTTTGCGCCAGACATAGCATTTTCCTTGATGGCCAAAAAGCTACATTTTAGTCTCATCTGACCAGAGTACCTTCTTCCATATGTTTGGGAACACCAACTCTTCCGTAAAGCCCAGCTCTGTGGAGTGTACGGCTTAAACACATTTTTTTCATTTCACTTCACCAATTTGTACTATTTCGTGTACGTCCATTACATGAAATCCAAATAAAAATCTATTTAAATTACAGGTTGTAATGCAACAAAATAGGAAAAATGCCAAGGGGGGTGAATACTTTTGCAAGGCACTGTATATGCAACATCAGCAGAGAGTTAGGGACTGTGGCGTGTAATGGCTGGTGTGGGTGGGTGTGTGTGTGTGTGTGTGAGAGAGAGAACGAGAGAGCCTCTGATGAGCTAGTGTGCTATGAGAATTATGTGTTAACACTGTATACATGCACACTATACCTATAGAATGTGTATCTGTAAACAAGACAAGCAAAACTGCATAACTTTTCTGTGCGTCCCAGTGCCTTTTTACACCACAGGATGTATTTGATATTCTCATATGGCAAACGCACTCTGATATCACGCATCTGATGCGATGCATCATTGTTTACTAAGTTATTTTCCGGCCTTACATCCTACCTTTCTCTCCCTTTCTCTATATGCACTAAAGGTATTCTGGCCGAGGAGGAGCCTGTTCCGTGTGCAGTGTCAGGCCATGGGCGCCAGTGCAGGATGAATGGGACTGTGTGTAGGGAAGGATGGCACGGGCCCAATGGTGGCATCACCAACTTTGACAACTTCCTGTTTGCCATGCTCACTGTTTTCCAGTGTATCACCATGGAGGGCTGGACTGATGTTCTGTACTGGGTGAGGCTGCTTTATGAACCACACCCAGCTAGCAACTAGCAAGCTATCTCTACTTACAGTAACAGAGGTTTCAACAGTGTTAGCTTAGCTTCATCGCTAACACTGGATGAGCTCCACTCAAATCCAACTTGCAGAAATAATGTACACAAACATACTCCCCTCTCTGACCTCCCACCTATTTCTCCCTCTCTCCTTAACCTGTGTCTGTACCCTACCTCTCTGCCCAATCTCTACCTCCCTTTCTCTTTCCTCCGCTTATCTCTCCCTCTCTTCTTAAACGTATCCCTCCCCCCTGCGTCTCTACTCCATCTCTCCCTCCTTTTCTCTCTCCGCCAAATGACTCTCCCTCCCTCTCTATCGGTACTGTCCTCTCTTCTCGTTCATGTGCCGGTTACTATGGTGATGCCGTGCTAATGAAGCCATGAATGGGGTGAAGGTGACATTGGGAGTGGAAGAGAGATGCAGCCACTCGACAGACATGAAAGGGATTGAGAGGGAACTGAACACGGAGGAGGAATGGGGAGATGAGATTGGCAGTTATCCACCTCATGTTCCTCATGCTCATGTTTATAACACGGAAGAGAAATGCGGAAACTATGGATACAACTTCCGCCGCGGTCGTGCATTATCATAATTCATATGCGCTCCACTAGAAACCCTGTCAATAGCATATTTCTGCATTCATTTTGTTAACTGAATCAACAACTGCAATAATGCTACTAATACAAGTTAAGACTGGGATGGATCCCCAAAGTATAAAGTGGAAGTATTCCCAAAGTCAATTCATGAGAAGAGACGGACAAACAGTACCCCACCCAGAAGGACTCATCACTGGCTGGGATACTGATATAAACCGTCTGTGACCGTCCATAAAGTGAGCCAAAATATATGCATAAATCATTGACTCTCTTGCTGTTGATGATCAGGCTATGGAAAAACTTAAAAAGCTAAGAAGCCTACCAGTATCTAAACAGCGATAAAGTTGGGACCGTTCTGGCAAAGTCCTTCGGAGACGAAGATAAGTGGATCTTCCGCAAAGCCGATGTCGAGCCGAGCCAGTCTGAGGAGCCAGTCCCACCAAGCATGGGTGCTAGCTAGCATGGAGGGCGAGGTACTGGCTGCTGGTTTCACCTGCATTGCGGTTTTGGGGAAATCCTGCTGCCACGCCACAGCGATATGTGGAAGGTGAGATTAATACCACACTAGCTAGTTAGTGGTAGCTATCTATTTCCCCCTTGTTCCTGTGTGTTCGGTTGCAGGACACACATTTCACTCATTTACTTCCCAAACTCATCTGAACTACACCTACGGGAAGTCCCGTGGGACCTTCCGCAAATAAAGAGCGCACATGATGGCACTTTAACATGTTGGGAATGCATGGCTTTCTATGAAATGTTTGTGAAGGTCAACACACATCAACAGGAAAGACTAGAGGAGGAGACGAGAATGCAGGTTTTGTCCGAGGTCTGGTGTGACGCAAGGAAGGTTCAGCAAAGAATGTGCCTGTGCTGGATACATTTGTACTAGGTCTCGGACAGTGAGGACTTGTCATTTCTTCCCGAGACCAGCTGAGTAAAAAATTATTATTATTTATTTTGTGTATGTTACACACACACACACACACACACACACACACACACACACACACACACACACACACACACACACACACACACACACACACACACACACACACACACACACACACACACACACACACACGTGCACAATACAGTTGAAGAATCCTGCTGGGGAGAAGCAAATGGTTCTTCATCCTCATCCTAAGGCTCAGACAACATTTGTGAAGACACCTGTGTGGCTGAGGAGGTGGATGGCTCATCCAATGCCAGAGGGTGCTCCAAAATATTTCAGAAGTGCCCCTGAATTTGCATTGAAATACAGTATATGAGTCTGACACCCTTAATACATTTGTTGCACAATTAAATATAAAGTTGAAGTCCGATGTTTACATACACTTCGGTTGGAGTCATTAAAACTAGTTTTTCAACCACTCCGCAAATTTCTTGTTAACAAACTATAGCTTTGGCAAGTTGGTTAGTACCTCTACTTTGTGCATGACACAAGTAATTCTTCCAACAATTGTTTACAGACAGATTATTTCACTTATAGTTCACTGTATCACAATTCCAGTGGGTCAGAGGTTTACATACACTAAGTTGACTGTGCCTTTAAACAACGTGGAACATTTCTGAAAATGATGTCATGGCTTTAGAAGCTTCTGATAGGCTAATTGACATTATTTGAGTCAATTGGAGGTGTACCTGTGGATGTATTTCAAGGGCTACCTTCAAACTCAGTGCCTCCTTGCTTGATATCATGGGAAAACCTAAAGAAATCCGCCAAGACATCAGAAAAAAATTGTAGACCTCCACAAGGCTGGTTCATCCTTGGGAGCAATTTCCAAACGCCTGAAGGTACCACGTTCATCTGTACAAACAATAGTACGCATGTATAAACACCATGGGACCACGAAGCCCTCTCATACTGCTCAAGAAGGAGACGCGTTCGTTCTGTCTTCTAGAGATGAACATACTTTGGTGCGAAAAGTGCAAATCAATCCCAGAACAACAGCAAAGGACCTTGTGATGATGCTGGCGGAAACAGGTACAAAAGTATTTATATCCACAGTAAAATAAATCCTATATCGACATAACCTGAAAGGCCGCACAGCAAGGAAGAAGCCACTGCTCCAAAACCGCCATAAAAAAGCCAGACTACGGTTTGCAACGGCACATGGGGACAAAGATCATACTATTTGGAGAAATGTCCTCTGGTCTGATGAAACAAAAATAGAATTGTTTGGCCATAATGACTACTGTTATGTTTGGAAGAAATCGGGGGAGGCTTGCAAGCCGAAGAACACCATCCCAACTGTGAAGCACGGGGGTGACAGCATCATGTTGTAGATGTGCTTTGCTGCAGGAGGGACTGGTGCACTTCACAAACTAGATGGCATCATGAGGGAGGATAATTATGTGGATATATTGAAGCAACATCTCAAGACATCAGTCAGGAAGTTCAAGCTTGACAATGACCCCAAGCAGCGGGTATTGCTTATACACACTTCGTAATCCCTACTGATGCGTATCAAAGTAGTGTTGTGGAGGTACACAACTTATCAATTACAGTACAATCGAGAAATTATGCACAATTGCAAAGCACAGTGAAATATATTTACATGGGCGCTGCACACAGCCTAGTTTCAGGGCAATATCATCTGCAGGCAGCAAGAGTCTGCAGCTCCCACCTGGTTTTGGCATGGAGCAGCTCACAGAAGAATGGCATTGGTAGCTGGTAGGGTTGAAATGACGTTTCAACTTATGAGATCTACCAGTAAATTCTAACTAAGGCAACAATGGGTACGCAAACCAGGTATTGAAAAGGTTTAGTCCGAAGTGTTGGTTAGTAGGCTATTTGTGATGTGCAATTGTCATCATGCACTGTTTGCTTCAGGGGCGTAGAGATGGACGGGCCAATCCAATCAGATTGATGTGGCTTAAGCATTTTTGTGGACTTAGACCATCAACTGTTGTCTTTTTTCTAGTGGGAAAATAATCTGAAAAATATAGGAAAACTCATTAAAAAAAACATAGGAAAACATAGGAATTTTCACACAGGGTGCCTTTCCTTTGCTTGGGCAGGCCGTTTTTGGCAAAATGTGAGTATACCCACTAATCCAGGCATCACTACACCACTACATAGAGCTGAAGGAAAGACAGCAGTCGCACACAGCATGATGTTAAAGGATAACCAGTCCATAAACTCAGACATAATAAGCCAGTAGGTCCCAATCATAAGAATACAAAAACACAACCATTAAGCATTTCCCAATCGAAATGTACAACTTCCCATTGCAAAAAACATTTCACATTTAGCCCCCCCCCCCCCCCCCCAAAGTAACCATTGACCTATAGTTTCAAGTGGTACTGACAGCGCTTTAACGACTTTGCAGAAATGAAACAAACAGACAATAATAATATCAGTAAAAAAGATCAAATTCCCAGTTTATGCTACAAAACTAACTTTAGTTTTAAAAATCGGTTATATTTGACTCAACGTTCCATGACGTACATTAAGGCAGTTGGCAGAATAGATGAATGCAGTTCAATGCATAATTCATATATTCACCAATACATTTCTTGGTAGTCCAAAAAATATTGCTTTCAGGTTGTAAATCACAACTGGCCTGGTACCTTGTTTGCTGCCTCCTGTCGGGATGCACTGCTTCAGTTTCCATGACTCAATATTCTGGACAAAAACAAACCAATGTAACTACGGCTGGGAATTTCAAAACAATCAAACTACCAAGGGCAAATTTAACATTGATATGACCCTTTACTCAGTACTTTGTTGAAGCACCTTAGGCAGCGATTACAGCGTCAAGTCTTCTTGGGTATGACACGACAAGCTTGGCACACCGTTATTTGGGGAGTTTGCCCCATTCTTCTCTGCAGATCCTCTTAAGCTCTGTCCGGCTTGGATGGGGAGTGTCACTGCACAGCTATGTTCAGATCTCTCCAGAGTTGTTTGATTGGGTTCAAGTCCGGACTCTGGCTTGGCCACTCAATGACAATCAGAGACTTGTCCAAAAGCCACTCCTGCGTTTTCTTGGCTGTGTGCTTAGGATTGTTGCCCTGTTGGAAGGTGAACCTTCGTCCCAGTCTGAGATCCTGAGTGCTCTGGAGCAGGTTTTCATCAAGGATCTCTCTGTACTTTGCTCCGTTCATCTTTCCCTCTATCCTGACTAGTCTCCCAGTCCCTGCCACTGAAAAAAATCCACACAGCATGATGCTGCCACAACCATGCTTCGCCATAGGGATGGTGCCAGGTCTCCTCCAGACGTGACGCTTGGCATTCAGGCCAAAGAGTTCAATCTTGGTTTCATCAAACTAGAGAATCTTTTTTCTCATGGCCTGAGAGTCCTTCACTCCAAGTGGGCTGTCATGTGCCTTTTTACTGAGGAGTGTCTTCCGTCTGGCCACTCTACCATAAAGGCCTGATTGGTGGAGTGCTGCAGAGATGGTTGTCCTTCTGGAAGGTTCTCCCATCTCCACAGAGGAATTCTGGAGCTCTGTCAGAGTGACCATCAGGTTATTGATCAACTCCCTGACCAAGGCCCTTCTCCCCCAATTGCTCAGTTTGGCCGGGCAGCCAGCTCTAGGAATAGAGTCTTGGTGGTTCCAAACTTCTTCCATTTAAGAATGACGGAGGCCACTGTGTTCTTGGGGACCTTCGATGCTGCAGACATTTTTTGGTAATCTTCCCTAGATCTGTGCCTTGACACAATCCTGTATCGGAGCTCTACGGACAATTTCTTTGGCCTCATGGCTTGGATTTTGCTCTGACATGCACAGTCAATGATGGGATCTTATATAGATAGGTGTGTGCCTTTTCAAATAATGTCCAATCAATTGAATTTACCACAAGAGGACTTCAATCAAGTTGTCGAAACATCTCAAGGATGATCAATGAAAATAATGTAAATAAGGCATCCTTTTTATTTTATTTTATACATTTGCAAAAATTTGGAAAAATCTGTTTTCACTTTGTCATTATGGGGTATTGTGTGTAAAAAATGCATTTTTTAAAATTCATTTTATAATAAGGCTGTAACGTAACAAAATGTCGAAAAAAATCAAGGGATCTGAATACTTTCCGAATGCACTGTATGTAACAAGCTAAAAACACAGAGCCTAACATTAGCTAGATAGCTAGCTATCTGCCAGGAGGATGTCATGTTATGCCATTGGAGAAGTTGGTGAGTGAGTGACTTTTCCCCCTCATATCGTTTTTTGGTGGCTATACAAAGCTAGAGATAACAGATGTAATATGAATATGACAGGTGTCAGTCATCGTAGGCAAAGAAAGTAATAGTTAGTCAAGAACGCCCTGCTACGGCGAGTAAAATGGTTAGATTTTTCTCATTTGTCTGGAAATAGCTAGTTAGCCAACTTTAGCCAGTTAGCTTGGGTGCTTGGTTGGGACAAGCATGCATTGGCAGGCAAGCTGCAGAAGGACGAGGAGGCTACAATTCCCCAATTGTTTATCAGTGCAATTTTGACGGCCAACAAGCTGAAAAAGTTTGAGAGGGTTTATCTAATGTTCCTTTGTTAGATTTTAGCTTATCTTGCTCTGGCTAGCATTAGTTGTTGATTTTGTTGATGTGCATAACTGAGGGAGAGAGACTACATTTTCACGGTTGTTTTATCAATAGGACTGTACATTTCCCAAACTTTCTAAGAATTTATGAAAACGTGAAAATAAATATATCTAAGTGGTCGCTTGTCAGAATTTTTGTGTCATATTCATCCTGGAGATGTATATGAAAATATTTTAATATGATTTCATGTACGCTAAACTGCTGTCAGTTCCACTTTAAATGCAACAATGTTTCACACACAAGTTATTTTTCAAAGAAATGGCTTACAGCTAGCGCACTGCAGTAAAAAAGCACAGTTCCATTCACCAGATGATGATAATTTGAAATTTACCGTCTTTTTGAAAAGGGAAGAGCTAACAAATTAGCAACAACATCCTCTTTGATAACACCTGCTGCAAACTAGCCGACAACAAAATCTTGCTAGCTAGACCGTGGGAAAACTAATGCTCGCTATTGAACAATGACCTGTTGCCCTTCAAGGCAGAAGTTTCCATACGTTTTTGTAAAAATGGGCCCACCCACTAAGTCAAAATGAGATTGGTTAATTCTACTGTCACTCCAAAATTTGCCCTAATACAGTTGAACGGCAGATGCCTTTTTCTAGCTTCTGATGGCCTAGCCAATGGCTGACTAAGTTAACTAGATTTACCTCCCCGGAGACCAGCAATGAAACATTTTGATTGGATCTTTTTCGTCTTCAGCTTGAACTCTTTTAAAACAAAACATATTTGAAAATAATAATAATAATATTATAATCTTCTCTGAAGATGTAGATTGTTCCTCACTGTGTTAGGGTTAGTAATCATTTGTAGAGTGGCTCTATTTTCCCTGCATTTCTTCACTATTCTGAATGTATAAAGAATCCATATGTTCTGAAATATGAACACAACACTGCTGTGCGCATCACCACCAATTCTGCAAAATTCATCCACAAACACTTGTATTCTTTCTTCCGGGGAAACATGGCCACCAAACATGGAAAGGAGAATGAGATTTGTGCAGGCTCAGGAGTTTGAGGTGGCTCAAATAGGTCTGGTGGTCTGCCCAGAGGAGCCATGGCTGGCAGCCAGTCCAGGCGGCATTGTAGACGACAGAGCTGCTGGAAATGAAGTGTCCAGTGACCAACTCACTTGTCCAATCCCTGCATGAGAGAAGAGGAGATGTCACTGAGATAGGAGGGAGAATTTGTGATGCAGACCAATGGGCCAAAGTGGTACTACTTAAAAGTTCAGCTGTGGATGTACTGCACAAAAACCACCTCATCAGTGGACCCCATATGAACAGATAATACTGGACATACCGTTTGACAACAAATTCACAAGGCAGCAAGTAGAATGACCCTGACTGTTCTGCTTTGGACATATGCTGCCTTTTTTGGGAGATGAGTTTTCTCAGGGCAGACTGCGGCTATGACAGAAATATCTGGACATTCTCAAGAGCTAGATGCCAAAGATGTGTGATGGGGTAAAATGACACAATCTGTTTTAAAAAGGGTTAATTCATGGAAATCTCCTTCCATTGTTTGATTTAATCTCTGTCTTCAATCCGCCCTGATAATACACCACAGTATTTTATAATGTTTATGCCGTAATATAATATGCGTGTTCTGATGTCATATTAAACTTATTACAGCGCAAACAAGAAACTATGTTTAATCTTTTTGCACTTGTTTATTACTATGTCACATTGTCTAAGTAGATGTAGGAAGTAACATTATCACATTTCTCACATTCAATAAGTAAATAACATTTCAAAAGTTAGGATCAGAAAATCAAATCAAATCAAATAAATGTATATAGCCCTTCGTACATCAGCTGATATCTCAAAGTGCTGTACAGAAACCCAGCCTAAAACCCCAAAACAGCAAGCAATGCAGGTGTAGAAGCACGGTGGCTAGGAAAAACTCCCTAGCTAGGAAGAAACCTAGAGAGGAACCAGGCTATGTGGGGTGGCCAGTCCTCTTCTGGCTGTGCCGGGTGGAGATTATAGCAAAACATGGCCAAGATGTTCAAATGTTCATAAATGACCAGCATGGTCCAATAATAATAAAGCAGAACAGTTGAAACTGGAGCAGCAGCACGGCCAGGTGGACTGGGGACAGCAAGGAGTCATCATTTCAGATAGTCCTGAGGCATGGTCCTAGGGCTCAGGTCCTCCGAGAGAGAGAAAGAAAGAGAGAAAGAGAGAATTAGAGAGAGCACACTTAAATTACACCGAATAGGACAGGAGAAGTACTCCAGATATAACAAACGGACCCTAGCCCCCGACACATAAACTACTGCAGCATAAATACTGGAGGCTGAGACAGGAGGGGTCAGGAGACACTGTGGCCCCATCCGAGGGCACCCCCGGACAGGGCCAAAAGTATGTACAAACAACATATTTACAGTAGTAGTCTTCCAGACTCTCACCACCTGTTTGTATCACAGCCAGTTTAGTATACGACTGGCCACGTTGTTGGTTGTTTACCAGTTTCCCCTCTCAGGTTCACCAGCACGGATTTTCCGGATTTTGTTGGTACTTTGGTGTCAGACTGATGGGGATAGTTTGTGAAAGGATCTTGGGAACACCTTCAAGCGCCCGATTGCGCGTTCGACATATATCCTGCCATTTTGCCATCTGCGAGTTGACCTCCCTTGTGTGTGAAACAGGAACGTTCAGATGAAACACCCTGTACGGCAGAACACAGACTGTTGAGGAGACACGCTCCTATATTGTATTATTGTAAATGTGTAAATATGGAGAAATGTACATTTGTATGATGTATTACTTGATTAATGGTGTATTGTTTTAGTCCTGTTTGAACCCTAGGCAGCAGCTAATTGAGGATCCTAATAAATACTAATACGTACTAAGGGGCAGGCAGACACACGCTCAGGAATCTGCATCACCACATCTTGCTTATGCATGAACTAACGTTAGCTATAACATAACTACAATTGCCTGTTGATCACGATTCCGCTCGGTTGTACCCAAGGTACAATTCTGGATAGGGGTGTTCCATGGTGGGTTGCTTGTTGAGGAAGTGGAATGAGCGCACACAAACAAGTTGTTTGGTGGCTTCTTCAGATTAAAGCCCTCAGCCATTTTGTCTTGTCAACTTCAGTCAGGAGCATCTTGTGAAAAGAAAACCAAGGTGGGCATGAACATTTTGCCGTAGCCTGTGGCTTGTGGTTGAAACATTCCTGTCTTGACCACTCCTGTAGTTTCTTCCGGGAATTGTTGCACCCACGAACTGCACAGGTAGTTCCAGAAAACCCTGTGGTTATAGCTAGCTAGTAGCGGCTAACTCTGACGCTAGTAGCTTAATAGCTTACGTTAGCGAACTTGAATGAAATAAATCTACAATCACACTTGTTCACTAACACTTATACTTGGCTTTTATACTGTATAAATTTACCTCTTCTAACAATTAACAAAATGTTTTTCAAACGCTGGGAAAGTAGCTGATGTAAAGTTAAGTTTGCCGCTGGCGCGCTGCAGTAAAGTAAAGCAGAAGTCGAATCCATTACTTCCTTATAGCAGTGGTGGGCAATCTTTTCTGTGTGGGTGCAGGCTTTTGCTCCAGCCAAAACAAAAACACAACTAGATGTATAGTGTTCATCAACAAATGAGCTGTGTTACTGTTATGGCTACATCTGTTACGAGTAAATGAGTGAAGAGGTGTGGAGTCAGGCGCAGAGAGCAAAGGATGTGGGAAAAACAACACGCTTTAATGTCCTGGAAACATAACATGTACAAAAGTGGAAACACAAATGAACAGAAATATAAACGGACAGCGTGAAACCCAAATGCCAACAAAATACACTCAAACAAAGAAACAGGAGAACAAGCCCGCACGAAACAGAAGCGGGCTGAACAGACTATATATAACCCTATCCTAACAACCAAACAAGAAACAGGTGATACCAATTAGACAGAACTAAACGAACACAGAACAACGGATCAGCGATAGCTAGTAGACCGGCGACGACGACCGCCGAGCGCCACCCGAACAAGAAGGGGAGTCACCTTCGGTAATATTCGTGACAACATCAAAAGCCTGCACCCACACTAGTCTTAGAGAGAGAGAGAGAGTCACTGCAAAGAGAGATGCCAGGGATCATCTGTAGTTACTGGTGTAATAGTTTCCATCGACAAACTTAATAGCTGTGAGTTTTTATGGCGGCCTGTAATCTGTACTTCTATTAGGGGCTAAATGATGTATTGTCCTCTGAACTGTGACTGTCAATGTCGTTGTTTCAGATGAACGATGCCATGGGTTCTGAGCTACCCTGGGTCTACTTCGTCAGTCTGGTCATCTTCGGTTCCTTCTTTGTTCTCAACCTGGTTCTGGGAGTGTTAAGCGGGTAAGATATCCGAGCATTGCTAACACATACACGTACGCACCCACACACATGGAGGGGAAATGTTTCTAAGTGTGTGTGTGTGTGTGTGTGTGTGTGTGCGTGTGTGTCCGTCCACAGAGAGTTCTCCAAGGAGAGAGAGAAGGCCAAGGCTCGTGGAGACTTCCAGAAGCTGAGAGAGAAGCAGCAGCTGGAGGAGGATCTGAAGGGCTACCTGGACTGGATCACTCAGGCCGAGGATATCGACCCTGAGAATGACGAGGAGGGGGACGAGGAGGGGGGCAAACGCAATCGTGAGTCGCCTACCTCGGGCACTCCCTTCACATCACATTCCCATCTCTTCACCTCTACCCTGTAAGGGGCACCTGTGGTTCAGAGACAGGGACAAAGGTCTAGTTTTGAAACCCACATGGCTCTGACAATTGGATTTCCTTTGACATAAAAAGTGAGGTAACAGTGCTAATCTTCCCTATTCAAGGTGGAGCCCAGAGAGAGAAGAGTTTAGCTTTAAATGGTGGGATGTTGGGAATGTGTTTCTATACGGCAAAATGAATGCATGTCCAGCATTGGCATTCTGCTGCTGCGGTCTTGTTCCATGCTGTTGCTTTTATTTTTTCATCCCTGTGGTTATCATCTAAGACTATTGTGTTAGATCAGTGGTAAATATACATATTTAACACTACAGTAGCCTGTAGGTTTTTGAGTCTTTGCAGTAATGAATGTTGGTTCCCCCACACACACACAAACACACACCAGTGGCGGTCAGTGCCGTTTATGATGAGGGAGGACAATTATTTTTTTCACAAGCATGGCCTTATTTCTATTACAGCATATTGGATGACTGTCATTTAGATTTCATTCACCCAGTGCAATGTAACATAGATAGGTTTAGGCCACTACGTGATACTCAAATGTTCCCCTATACCCATCGTGAGGTTGTTACAACCTAGCCTATGAATGAAAGTTTACAACGTAGCTGCTCACAGGTCGAGAGAAAATGTCATGGTGACAGACAGTGACACATTCAATACCGCCTTGCATACTCTTGCCTGCATCTAGCTGATCTAGGGTGTAATCATTAGTCCAACAGTTGCAAACGAGAGTTTCTATTGGACAAATTCAGGTATGTTATGGACTTCGATGCACAACACATCAGAAGTATATGACCAGGCGACAAAACCTTTCCAAGCCAAACCATATCCTAACCGCTACACACAGCCTACATCGTTGTCCCCGTATTAGCTAAAGTAGCGTCCTTGTCAACATAGCTAGTATAACTAATGCATTAGTAAACCCCCTACAATCATGCAGTGACGTTTCAGTCACTAAGCAGTATAGCGGTTACACTGGCGGGTCACGGTGGAAATAAAATTCATAAAACCAAAAGCTTACCTTGACTTGAAAGAGTTCCAGTGTTGTGTTGGATAGTCATAGCCAGCTAGCTAACATAGCATCCCTCTCTTTGAACCGGGTGTTTTTAGTAGGCTAAACTAGCTTTGTGCATTCGCATTCGTTAAACTGAAAGTGAAAAAAAATACAATCTCTCTTGCTCTCTTGCTTCTTACTTTTTGAAGAAATTATTTGTTCAAAACTGTTCAACTATTGTCTTTCTCTCTATTTGAGTCAACCACTCACCACATTTTATGCACTGCAGTTCTAGCTAGCTGTAGCTTATGCTTTCAGTACTAGATTAATTGTCTGATCCTTTGATTGGGTGGACAACATGTCAGTTCATGCTGCAAGAGCTCTGATAGGTTGGAGAACAGCCTCCGGAAGTTGTCATAATTACTTTGTAAGTCTATGGAAGGGGGTGAGAACCAAGAGCCTCCTAGGTTTTGTATTGAAGTCAATGTACCAAGAGGAGGACGGAAGCTAGCTGTCCTCCGGCTACACAATGGTGCTACCCTACAGAGTGCTGTTGAGGCTACTGTAGACCTTCATTCCAAAAAGTGTGATTGAATCAATTATTTGGTGACGTGAATATATAATTTCTATAGTTTTATCTAAAAATGATAACTTTTTAATGTTTTACCATTTTTATGAAATTCACTGAGGAGGATGGTCCTCCCCTTCCTACTCTGAGGAGCCTCCACTGACACACACTTATTGTCAGCCCCTGCCTGTGTGCTCAATCTGTGCAGTGCAGGGTGGTCAATGGCGGGATTGATGATGATATTACTTTTATGTGAAAGAAAGAGAGAGTAATTCAAATCCTTTTTATTTAAGTATGACGCGTGGTGGGAGGAGACGACACAGCACTTCCTGTTTGAATGAGACACTCACTGGGCATAGATATTGTTACAGACAGACAGACGGACAGTGTGTGTGTGCGCGCACATGCGTGTTTCAATGTTGAGCGAGAGAGAGAGAGCGGCTCTAATTGAGATATCAGTCTCATCTGGGCCATTATTAAAAGACATAATAGGCACATCAGACATGTTGTCGTTGTTCTGTTTTTGTAATTGTTCTGCCCCCCCCCCCCACACACACACACACAATGCATGACTCATCTATTCCCAGATGTCCATCTTTAGTGCTGATATAATTCAGTGAGTATGCTGCTGAGGCTCAGAGAGATAGAGATATGTTTGATCTGTCATTAGCTATAATGCCTGGTGGAGATATGTTTGATCTGTCATTAGCTATAATGCCTGGTGGAGATATGTTTGATCTGTCATTAGCTATAATGCCTGGTGGAGATATGTTTGATCTGTAATAAATTCTAAAGCCTGTGAGATCTAGTGAGTTAGACTAAAGCATGCCAGAAGGTTTGAGTGCCTCATTGGCCATCGACTGTATTAGCGGCACACTCACTCTCTCACTATTGGCCTGTACATGGTCGCTACATGATGTACTGTTTCTTATCGAGTGTGCGTGGGACATCAGTTAACCTGGTGTCAATTCTAAACCAAATAACAGGAAATACTACCACAGTGTCCAGTGTCTTATCATGATCAGGATAACCCAATCAAACTGTCCTCAATAATTGTAGGTTCATGCTAGAACACTTCATGTCAGAGGGCGTATGTATACGTGGTCAGTAGCAGTGTTGCACATGCTTTAGTTTACACCCAAGTGGGAAGTATGTTAGTCTGTGATTTCTGAATGGGTTTTCTTGGCAAAGATCACTCAGTTGTAGAATCACTTGAGGCCTCGAGGTGTCTGTGTGAGGTCTGGGAAAAGAGAGAGACGAGTGTTTGGAACAACCCCCCTCACTGTGTTAGACTGTTGGCTCTCTCTATGTCACTTGTCTGTGTCTGGTGTCTAGCTGCCGTGCTGCATACATGGCGTGTTCGTCGTAGAGTTAAACTGTGTGTGACCCAGCCGATACTAATCAATGTCCTTCTTCCTCTTCTCTACCTTTACTCTTCAACGGCTTTATTACTCATTCTTCTTCTGTCCTGTCTTCTAGTTCTTGGCTTCTCTTCTCTTTCATCTCTTCTGTCTTCCTTAGTGCTCCTCTAGTCTCTTCTTAATGTGCTGATATTCTGTGGTGGATGTCTATTGTCTATTGTTCCCTCTTCTTCGCTGGTGACTCGCTGTGCCCTCTGCTGTCTGAATGTATGTACTGCGTGCATTTTAAACACCAAGGGGTGACACTGGCTGAGCTCATGGAGAAGAAGAAAGGGACGTTTGGCTGGTTCAGCCAGTCCACAGAGTCACATGGTAAATTGTGCTGTGTGTGTGTGTGTGTGTGTGTGTGTGTGTGTGTGTGTGTGTGTGTTTTGCCCTCCCTTATTTCCTTGCTTGTGCTTTGCTACTGGCTTGATGTATGCTCCTCCATTTTTTTGCGTTCAATCACCTTTACTCACTCAGCCTCTTCGTTAGATCTTGTTCTCATTTTGTCCCGAGTCTTTGATGAAGTAGTGAGTGGGTGGATTTGTGGATTAAACATCAGAAGTACATGAGAGACAACCAGCAGGTTTTAGGCTTCTAGAGGTTACGAGAGGCCATGTGCATGTTGTAGCCTAGAATTCTCTAGAAATGGACCAAAGGTGAATAATGTATGTATTGTCTGCAGAATACATTGACATGTTGACTATGGAAAGGGTATGCATATTTGTAAATCGGTCAACAGAGATAGATTGCAATGTAAACATCCATTGTGTGGTCATTTCGATGTCATTCATTGTCATTATTGTTTTCTTCCATTTCTGTGCGTTGTGGTTTGGATTTTTCCTTTCGATGTTCTGTGGAGTATTTTTGAACCCTGTACTTGAGCATATGGTTTGTACAGCATCTGCACAGACCCACTAGTATAACGCTTTGAGCCTCTTTAGAAACCACACTATTGTCATCCCATTCACATAGTAAACAACATGGATGATCTGTGCAGGTGCTGCACTGTCTGCCTCTGAGTCAGCCCTGACTGTCAGTGACAGTCCTCAAAGAGCCCTGTGCTTAATCCTGAGGCTATGAAATCATGACACGGTTACTAGATTTAAGCCATAGAACCGAAAGCACTCGCCCATAAGGGTTCTTTAGGTCTGAAACTCAGAGCCATCGTTCGATTGGATCTCACCTTACTTCCTGTGTTTGTGTGATGTCACAGCAAGCGTGCCTGCCAGCGAGACAGAGTCTGTGAACACTGACAACCCCAATGGAGAGGACGATAAGGCTAACTGCTGTGGACCACACTGGTGAGTCTGTCCGTCTGTCAAGGTTCAAGATTCCTTTATGCCTGGATCGACTATTAGCTTGAAAAGCTACTGTAATACGTCATTCATGCAAATGGATATTAACAATATGATTTTTAATTTTCCCAGTCAAAAAATTACTAAATCAAAGTACAGGTCAGTTCTCTGTCAGTACTATATGTCATGAATTTTCTTTGCATGGTCCTGGCATTGTGGAGACTCATCGTTACGCGCTTGTGTTCCCCCCCACACACACACTCCGTTCCCCCTGATCAGTCACTGCACTCCTGCCCATGTCCTCTTCATCATCACCACATTCTCATCATCACAATCATTATATCTCTGCCTTTTGTTTAGTCTGTGACACTTAGATTTGAGATCTTCTCTCTTAACAAGCATGATTTCATTACAGTTCACAATTAACCTGTGCAAGAAATCCTGTGTGGACATAACACCACTTCCTAGTTCGAGTCAGATTGTGACATCACTTCCTCTCCCTTGCAGTCGGCGATGGCGTCACTGGAACCGGTTCTGCCGCAGGAAGTGTCGTGCTGCCGTGAAGTCGGTGTCTTTCTATTGGCTGGTGATCATCCTGGTGTTTCTGAACACGCTCACCATCTCGTCAGAGCACTACAACCAGCCTGACTGGCTCACGGAAGTACAGGGTGGGTAGAGGGTCAAAATACTATTTCCCAATTACATACCCTCAGCATAATATGCACTTTACAGTGTCCTTTGCAGGAACCCAGTATACATCCTATGGTCTGTATGAATCGTACAATCTGCAACATTATTGTACTACAGTGTCCTTGATAATCTGACGATACCCGTGACATAGCCAATAAAATGTTTGTGTTTTTAAAACCAGATACTGTATATCTGCAGCATATTGTAACCCTTCCTACCAGATCCCCCATAGCAATGATCTTTGTAACTGGAACGTGTTGTACTGCAATGTCTACATGCTGATGTCCGCTGCTCTCCAGATGTGGCCAACAAGGTTCTGCTGGCTTTGTTCACGTGTGAGATGCTGGTGAAGATGTACAGTCTGGGCCTGCAGGCCTACTTCGTGTCCCTGTTCAACCGCTTCGACTGCTTCGTGGTGTGTGGCGGCATCGTGGAGACCATCCTGGTGGAGCTGGCCGTCATGTCTCCTCTGGGCATCTCTGTGTTCCGTTGTGTCCGCCTGCTACGCATCTTCAAGGTCACACGGTGAGACTGGGAGAGGCTGGACATAGACTGATGTTGTGGAGGTGTATTATGGGTAAAATGTTTGCCTCTGTGATACTTTCACCTCGTATCTTGTTCTTTACTTACTGGTTTGATTTGTCATATACTGTTGGAAGAATGTATTTCGGTGTCTAGGTTTGTGTGTGCATGTGTGTGTTTGTATGTTGTGCATTCATCTTAACCTCTCTAGGGTACGTGGGACGATAGCGTCCCACCTCGTCAACAGCCAGTGAAACTGCAGGGCGCCAAATTCAAAACAACAGAAATCCCATAATTAAAATTCCTCAAACATACAAGTATTTTACACCATTTTAAAGATACACTTGTTGTAAATCCAGCCACAGTGTCCGATTTCAAAAAGGCTTTACGACGAAAGCAAACCAAACGATTATGTTATGTGAGTGCCTATTCACAGAATAACACAGCCATTTTTCCAGCCAAAGAGAGGATTCACAAAAAGCAGAAATATAGATTAAATGAATCACTAACCTTTGATGATCTTCATCAGATGACACTCATAGGACTTCATGTTACACAATACATGTATGTTTTGTTCGGTAAAGTTCATATTTATATCTGAGTTTACATTGGCTCGTTGTGGTCAGAAATGCATTGTCTCAAACAAACATCCGGTGAAAGTGCAGAGAGCCACATACAGACAGAAATACTCATTATAAACATTGATAAACTATACAAGTGTTTTCATGGAAATATAGATAAACTTCTCCTTAATGCAACCGCTGTGTCAGATTTCAAAAATGCTTTACGGCGAAAGCACACTTTGCGATTATGTTAGCCAGCCACAGAAACGCATACAGCCATTTTCCAGCCAAGGAGTGTCACAAAAGTCAGAAATAGCATTAAAATTAATCACATACCTTTGATGATCTTCATCTGGTGGCACTCCCAGGTCACCATGTTAGACAATAAATGTTCGCTTTGTTCGATAATGTCCCTCTTTATGAGCAACAACCTCCTTTTTGTTCGCACGTTTTGTCCAGTAATCCGAATGCAGAAGGCACTAATTCCAGGACGAAAAGTTTTTTAAAAAGTACAATAAAAATTAGTAGAAACATGCCAAACAATGTTTAAAATCAATCCTCCGGTTGTTTTTGCCATAAATAATAAATAATATTTCAACTGGACAAAAGCTTCGTCAATAGGAAAAGAGAAACAAGAAAGGTGCGTTCACGATCAGGGCGCATGGCTGATGAATGGAAATTTCCACTGGTCACTGATTGAAAGTGCTATATCTCCCTCATTTTTCAGAGTAAAAGCCTGAAACAATGCCCAAAGACTGGTTACACGTAGAGGAAGGTACAGAGCTCATGAACTGGGTCCTAAGTCTTTGTATGGTGGATAGGCTTTCAATGGAAAAACACCCTTTCAAAATAATAGTACTTCCTGGTTGGAGTTTCCTCAGTTTTTCGCCTGCCATATCAGTTCTGTTATACTCACAGACATAGTTTTTTAACAGTTTTGGAAACTTTAGAGTGTTTTCTATCCACATCTACTAATTATATGCATATCCTATATTCTGGGACTGAGTAGCAGACAGTTTAATTTGGGCATGCTTTTCATCCAAACTTCCGAATGCTGCCCCCTACCCTAGTGAAGTTAACCCTCTCTCTCTCTCTATGCCCTTTAGCCACTGGGCATCTCTCAGTAACCTGGTGGCGTCGCTGCTCAACTCCATGAAGTCCATCGCTTCCCTGCTGCTTCTGCTCTTCCTCTTCATCATCATCTTCTCCCTGTTGGGCATGCAGCTCTTCGGAGGCAAGTTCAACTTCGACGAGACGATAACCAAGAGGAGCACCTTCGATAACTTCCCCCAGGCACTACTCACAGTGTTTCAGGTAGGCCGCCTCTACCCGCCTCTCTCACAGTGATTATTGACCCATTGACGTTGTGATGACGTTGCGATGCTGTTGCGATGACGTTGCAATAACGTTGTGACGACGTTGAGATAATGTTGTGATATGACGTTGTGATGACTTGTAAATAATAACATTGTAGTAATGTCGGGATGACGTTGTGAAAACTTGTAATAATAACATTGTAGTAATGTCGGGATGATGTTGTGAAGACTTGTAATAATAACATTGTAGTAATGTCGGGATGACGTTGTGAAGACTTGTAATAATAACATTGTAATAATGTTGTGATGGGATGACATTGTGACGACATTGCGTTACCCTGTTGTGCGACTCAGATCCTGACAGGCGAAGATTGGAACGCTGTGATGTATGATGGCATCATGGCGTACGGTGGACCCTTCTCCTCGGGCATGGTCGTCAGCATCTACTTCATCATACTCTTCGTCTGCGGAAACTGTATCCTGTTTCTAACACATGGATTCCACTGCCTGTAGCTGTCTAGAGTTTAGATCAATGTTATCCGCTGGTTCTAGAGAGCCACAATATGTGCAGGCGTCATGAGTTACTCTTCATGAGTACATGGTTTGTTGAATCAATTACGCTAGTCCTGAGCTGGAACAAAACCCTGCACACATTGCAGGCCCACAGGACCAGGAGTGAAGAACAGTGCATTACATTGAAACGTTAGGTGAACGTTGTAGCTCTGTTGGCCTTAAGTCCTGTGTGTAATCAGACATCCTGCTGAACGTCTTCTTGGCCATCGCCGTTGACAACCTGGCAGACGCAGAGAGCCTGAACACAGCGCAGAAGGAGGAAGAGGAGGAGAAGGAGAGGAAGAAGAGTTCCAGGTAATGCCAATACTGTCTGACTGATAGGAGATAGTGATGTGGTTTTGTTTTTTCTCCGTACCTGACATTTGATTTGATTTGACATGGAGGTTGTCTTCTGTTTGGGGTCATTTTCTTCAGAAGTGACACAGACAAGACAGAGGATCTGAAACCTGAAGGCCAGGATGGGGAGATCAAGGTAATCACAGGCTTACTTCTAGTTTCAGAGATTAGAAAGTCAGAGGAGAGCAATCCATAACCACACAGAGGCACCATTAGATAACAAATTGTGCTGGTAATCCTTGGATATTTATTCACGTCTGCATTTTTAGCAACTTAGAATGGTACGGTGAGGTTAAACCATGTGTCATTCATAACAGTACTGATACGGTTCTGACATGTCATTTGTGTCTGCATGGGTGTAGCTTCCATTGGAGGAGGAAGTGGAAGAGGAGAAGGAGCCGTATCCCACTCCAGATACTCCAGGTAAACTCTTCTGGTCTGAGGTCAGTGTCCTAGCTTTGATGCTGTAGCTTCTGTGCCCTGACACTGCTTTGTCTCCGATCCTGGGTATCCCCAGCTGGTGACGATGACGACGACGACGATGAGCTCCCGGAGGTTCCGATTGGGCCACGTCCTCAGAGGCTGTCGGACCTCAGCGTCAAGGAGAAGACTCCGCCCATCCCTGAGGGCAGCGCTTTCTTCATCTTCAGCAACACTAACCTGTGAGTAGGCCTCAGTTCAAAACATGGGATATTATGCAAACACACGCACACTGACTTTTTTGCATACCGTCCCAACAGATCCATAGATGATGCTATCTCAATTGCTCTCCACACTGCCCTCACCCACCTAGATAACAGTAATACCTATGTGAGAATGCTGTTCATAGACTACAGCTCAGCATTCAACACCCTTCGTCCCCTCAAGCACCAAGTCACCAAGCTTTAGTACTGTGGGTCTGAACAGCTCCCTCTGCAACTGGATCCTGGACTTCCTTACGGGCCGACCCCAGGTGGTGAGGGTAGGCTACATCACCTCCTCCACGCTGACTTTCAACTTAGGGGCCCCACAGGGGTGTGTGCTTAGTCCTCTCCTGTACTGCTTCAAGTTCCTCTCTGTCCAAATCAATAAAGACTTAAAATGCTCCAAACACATGTGCACAGTTGTGAAGAAGGCGCAACAACGCCTCTTCTCCCTCAGGAGATTAGAAAGAGTTTGGCATTGGCCCTCAAATCCTCAAAGTTCTACAGCTGCACCATTGAGAGCATTTTGACTGGCTGCATCCCTGCCTGGTATGGCAATAGCACTGCCCTCGATCACATGGCGCTACAGAGGGTGGAGTGGACAGCCCAGTGCATCATTTGGGCCGAGCTCCCTACCATCCAGGACATTTATATCGGGCGGTGTGGTAGAAAGGCCCGGAAAATCGTTAAAGACTCCAACCACCCAAGCCATAGACTATTCTCTCTGCTTCCGCACGGTAAGCCGTACCGGTGCGTCAAGTCTGGCACCAACAGGCTCTTGAACGGCTTCTATCAATACGATTGATAAATAGCTAACAAAATAGCTACACGGACTATCTGAGTTAAACTTGTATATTTATTGACCTAGTTTTGTTTTTACGCAGACTCACATTGCCCTACACACTCACTCACACACACTCACTCCATCTGCTCAATCACACATAATATGCACATACATTTATATTCATACCTTGTATATTTATTGACCTAGTTTTGTCTTTACGCACACTCTACACACCCACACACCCACTCACATACAAGCTGCTTCTACTCTGTTTATCTTCTATCCTGTTGCCTAGTCCCCTTACCCCTATACATATCTACCTCCATCACTCCAGTATCCCTGCACATTGTAAATATGGTATTGAACTGAGCCTGTAAAGAGTATGGTATTGAACTGACCCTGCATATAGTATGGTATTGAACTGAGCCTGTAAAGAGTATGGTACTGAACTGACCCTGTATATAGTATGGTATTGAACTGACCCTGCATATAGTATGGTATTGAACTGACCCGGTATATAGTATGGTATTGAACTGAGCCTGTAAAGAGTATGGTATTGAACTGACCCTGCATATAGTATGGTATTGAACTGAGCCTGTAAAGAGTATGGTACTGAACTGACCCTGCATATAGTATGGTATTGAACTGAGCCTGTAAAGAGTATGGTACTGAACTGACCCTGCATATAGTATGGTATTGAACTGAGCCTGTAAAGAGTATGGTACTGAACTGACCCTGCATATAGTATGGTATTGAACTGATACACACACACACACACACACACACACACACACACACACACACACACACACACACACACACACACACACTCAGAAATAATGTAATTTCATGGCTTTCTTTCTCAGGGTCCGGGTGGCCTGCCACAAGCTGACCAACCACCACATCTTCACCAACCTCATCCTGGTCTTCATCATGCTGAGCTCTGTGTCTCTGGCTGCTGAGGACCCCATACGCAACTTCTCCGCACGCAACATCGTATGTAGGCTGCAGCAGCTCTGACATTCAAAATAACATTTAAAGCTGCAATATGTAAGCTGCTTTTGCATCGTTTACTTCCGGGTTTTGTACACCAGCTTCAAACAGCTGTAAAAAACAATATTTTTGGTAATTGAAAATATATTTCTTAGTGGTTTAGATGGTAATTAGGCAAACTATTAGAACCTACCAGGAATTGGCGGGGCCAATTCTGCATATTGCACCTTTAATAGCACCAAGATGATGTCTACTTCCATGAAAGTAATTTTACAGTAATTTTACAGTAATGACATTAAGATCATGTTTAATGGTGATATGGAATATCCCATGTTAAAAACAAAACTTGAACGAAAAACTCAAACCTGTACTTTTGTTAACAATTTAGGACGGTTGATGCATTCTGAAGTCATGTGGTGATGCCTTGGCCTCCTGTTAAACTTTCACATTGCCTTTTGCAGATACTTGGTTATTTTGACTATGCTTTCACGGCAATCTTTACTGTTGAGATCCTGTTGAAGGTAAATGCTTTCCCCCCTGTGTGTGTGTGTGTGTGCTGTGCTCTACTGCTTGTGTGGTAACACTCCAACCTTCTCGTTGCTTTCCAGATCCTAGGCTATGCAGATTATGTCTTCACTAGTACGTTTACCTTTGAGATCCTGTTGAAGGTAACCTGGTTTCTATGACAACCATAGCCTTGCTGCACTCCCCTGTCTACTGTACGTCGCCTGCTTGTACTTTGTCTGTCAGCAACCATCACGGCACCTCTTTTTAATCACAAACGGACCTGAAGCTCAATAGATAACATCAGTTGTTATCCGATGAGTTGTTATTATTTTAATTTGGAGCCAAAAGAGGGGGGGGGGCAATATATATTTGTGTACATTTTTGGAGAGTAGCATGATCCACTGCATTCTTATTGGGTCCAGTTTAAACTGCACCCTGTAAAGATGAGGGCTCATGGTAGGTCACCTCTTTGTGAATCTCCACCATAGAGATTCCTACCCTGGTTGCCAGATCTGTTTCTCCTTTAGCCAACAAGTTCTGAGTTTGGCCTGAACTAAAGCATAAACAGATCTGGCATCCGCATCCTATTGGTATGATGTTGCCATCCCATCCCCCGCGAGTACTTCCACAGAATGTGCATGAAACCACGACACACATGAATGACTCTGAAGCAATTTGACTACTCTTTTGAATGTAACCTTACCCCCCCCACCCCCCACCACTCCCCAGTTTGAGCGATCTTTGCAGTTTGAGCGATCTTTGTTATAATCTTTATAGGAAATGAATAGCAATATCTCTGAAATAATGTGTCCAATGTCAGAACAGTTCTCATTTGTCTATCTTTTAAATGGCGTTGCCTGTGTGCTGTCGTGTGTGTGTGTGTGTGTGTGTGTGTGTGTGTGTGTGTGTGTGTGTGTGTGTGTGTGTGTGTGTGTGTGTGTGTGTGTGTGTGTGTGTGTGTGTGTGTGTGTGTGTGTGTGTGTGTGTGTGTGTGTGTGTGTTTGTCTGGCATTGATTATCACATTGAGAAGCATGCGTAGGAGTTTCAGTAAGAGTGGAACTAGATCTGTGTGTAGGTGGACGTGTTTCACTATACTTGTGTGGACCAGAAGTCCCCACAAGAGTGTCCCCACAAGGAAAAAGGCTATTTCTAGGGCATTTAGGGTTAAAGTTCAAATTAGTGGGAGGGTTAGGATTAGGGTTAATGGGAATCAATTGTTTGTCCCCACAAGGTTTGACAAACAAGACGGTGTGTGTTTGTCTGCCCACGTCTATGTCATCTACAGTTATGGCTAAAGCTGTTGTGTCTAGTAAGGGACAGCCCAGTGTATAAGTTCAGGATATCTGATGCCAGTATCTCTGTGCTCTCCAGATGACAGCGTTTGGGGCTTTCCTCCATAAAGGTGCCTTCTGCAGGAACTACTTCAACCTGCTGGACCTACTGGTGGTGGGAGTCTCTCTGGTGTCCTTCGGCATTCAGTACGTAACCAATCCATCCCTCCAACAATCAAGCAACCAACCAATGTGGCCATAACTGTCTCTGTTTGGTGTTCAGGTCATCCGCCATCTCTGTGGTGAAGATCCTGCGTGTGCTGAGGGTGCTGCGGCCCCTGAGGGCCATCAACAGAGCCAAGGGCCTCAAGGTGAGACAGGGGTCCAGTTGGCCACAGTGGAACAACTGTTTAACAACGCATCCAGAGAAAAACAGTTCTAACTAGCACACTTCCACAAAGGAACCGGCCGCTGAAATCTCCTGCAAATCATCATGCTAAAGGGTAGAGGGTTCAATGAGGTTAATTCGTCCCTTAATTCTCTCTCGTCTCCTCTGTTTTTGACCCCTGACCCTGCAGCATGTGGTCCAGTGTGTATTTGTGGCCATCAGGACCATTGGTAATATCATGATCGTCACCACGCTGCTACAGTTCATGTTCGCCTGCATAGGAGTGCAGCTCTTCAAGGTACCTACCTCCATTGCAGTATGACGGAATGAGTGTTGTGTGTGTGCAATTCATTATACAGTTGAAGTCGGAAGTTTACCTACACCTTAGCCAAATACATTTAAACTCAGTTTTTCACAATTCCTGGCATTTAATCCTAGTAAAAATTCCCTGTCTTAGGTCAGTTAGGATCACCACTTTATTTAAAGAATGTGAAATGTCAGCAAGAATGATTTATTTCAGCTTTTATTTATTTCGTCACATTCCCAGTGGGTCAGAAGTTTACATACACTCAATTAGTATTTGGTAGCATTGCCTTGAAATTGTTTAACTTGGGTCAAACGTTTCGGGTAGCCTTCCACAAGCTTCCCACAATAAGTTGGGTGAATTTTGGCCCATTCCTCCTGACAGAGCTGGTGTAACTGAGTCAGGTTTGTAGGCCTCCTTGCTCGCACACGCTTTTTCAGTTCTGCCCACAAATGTTCTATAGGATTGAGGTCAGGGCTTTGTGATGGCCACTCCAATACCTTGACTTTGTTGTCCTTAAGCCATTGTGCCACAACTTTGGAAGTATGCTTGGGGTTATTGTCCATTTGGAAGACCCATTTGCGACCAAGCTTTAAGTTGATGTCTTGAGATGTTGCTTCAATATATCCACATAATTATCCTACCTCATGATGCCATCTATTTTTTGTAGTGCACCAGCCCCTCCTGCAGCAAAGCACCCCCACAACAAGATGCTGCCACCCCTGTGCTCCATGATTGGGATGTGTTCCTCGGCTTGCAAGCCTCCCCTTTTTCCTCCAAACATAACAATGGTCATTATGGCCAAACAGTTCTATTTTTGTTTCATCAGACCAGAGGACATTTCTCCAAAAAGTACGATCTTTGTCCCCATGTGCAGATGGTAGTCTGGCTTTTTTATGGCGGTTTTGGAGCAGTGGCTTCTTCCTTGCGGTCTTTCAGGTTATGTTGATATAGGACTCGTTTTACTGTGGATATAGATACTTCACAAGGTCCTTTGCTGTTGTTCTGGGATTTATTTGCACTTTTCACACCAAAGTACGTTCATCTCTAGGAGACAGAAAGCGTCTTCTTCCTGAGCGGTATGATGGGCTGCGTCCCATGGTGTTTATACTTGCGTACTATTGATTGTACAGCTGAACGTGGTACCTTCAGGCATTTTGAAATTGCTCCCAAGGATGAACCTGACCTGTGGAGGTCTACATTTTTTTTTTTGACGTCTTGGCTAATTTCTTTTGATTTTCCCATGATGTCAAACAAAGAGGCACTGAATTTGAAGGTAGGCCTTGAAATACATCCACAGGTACATCTCCAATTGACTCAAATTATGTCAATTAGCCTATCAGAAGCTTCTAAAGCCATGACATCATTTTCAGGAAATTTCCAAGCTGTTTAGTGTAGGTCGATTTCTGACCCACTGGAATTATGATACAGTGAATTATAAGTGAAATAATCTGTCCGTAAACAATTGTTGGAAAAATGACTTTTGTCGTGTACAAAGTAGATGCCCTAACCGACTTGCCAAAACTATAGTTTGTTAACAAGAAATTTGTGGAGTGGTTGAACAACACTTAGGTTGGAGTCAATAAAACCTGTATGAAAACTTCCAACTTCAACTGTATGTGTGTGATTAGAATAGCAGCTGTTGATGTTCTGTTCTCTCGCTCAGGGCAAGTTCTATCGCTGCACAGACGAGGCCAAGTCCAGCCCGGATGAATGCAAGTGAGTTGGATTGCGCTCCATTTTTTCCTCCTTGCGCTATGCTGGATACAATTGTAAGCTTACCATTGTGCGTGTGCATATGTCTGTATGCTAATGTGTCACACAGATATGTCAATCTGTGTGTAAAAGTGTAACTTCTTCTTCTCTCCTCGCGTAGAGGCACATACATTCTGTATAAGGATGGCGACACAGTGTTGCCTGCGGTCAGGGAGAGGATCTGGTACAACAGTGACTTCAACTTTGACAACGTCCTCATGGCTATGATGGCTCTGTTCACCGTCTCTACATTTGAAGGCTGGCCTGCGTAAGAGCCTCTCATAGATACGCACACGCACACACACACACACACAGCGAAAGCGTACGCGAACATACACACTCCTACGTATGCGTGTCCAGACGTTCATTTTGACCACGCGTCTCACTGATTAGTGTGCATTTGTTTCTGTGGCTCAGTCTGCTGTACAAGGCCATCGACTCCAACAGAGAGAATATGGGTCCCATCTACAACTACCGCGTGGAGATCTCCATCTTCTTCATCATCTACATCATCATCATCGCCTTCTTCATGATGAACATCTTTGTCGGTTTCGTCATCGTCACCTTCCAGGAGCAGGGAGAGAAAGAGTACAAGAACTGTGAGCTAGACAAAAACCAGGTAAGAGCCTTTGTGTGTGTGTGTGTGTGTGTGTGTGTGTGTGTTTGATTAACTCTGTGTTCTCTCTACCATCTCTAGCGTCAGTGTGTAGAGTATGCTCTGAAGGCTCGTCCACTGCGGAGGTACATCCCTAAGAACCCCTACCAGTATAAGTTCTGGTATGTGGTTAACTCCACTGGCTTTGAGTACGTCATGTTCGTTCTCATCATCCTCAACACACTGTGTTTGGCGATCCAGGTGAGTCCCAACTGTCAGCCCTCTATAGCCCTAAATAGGCCTCTATGGCCCTCTATGGCCCTCTATAGCCCTATATAGCCCTCTATGGCCCTCTACAGCCCTCTATAGCTCTAAATAGCCCTCTATAGCTCTATATAGCCCTCTAAAGCCCTCTATGGCCCTCTATAGCCCTACATTGCCCTCTATGGCCCTCTATATGCCTCGATAGCCCTATATAGCCCTATATAGCCCCCTATAGCTCTAAACAGCCCTATAAAGCCCTCTATAGCTCTAAATAGCCCTCTGTAGCCCTCTATATGCCTATATAGCCCTCTATAGCTCTAAATAGCCATATATAGCCCCCTTTAGCTCTAAATAGCCCTCTGTAGCCCTCTATGCTTATATAACCCTCTATAGCTCTAAATAGCCCTCTATAGCTCTAAATAGCCACTTATAGCCCCCTATAGCCTTCTATAGCCCTCTATATGCCTATATAGCCCCCTATATCCCTCTATATGCCTATATAGCCCCCTATAGACCTCTATATGCCTATATAGCCCTCTATAGCTCTAAATAGCCCTATGTAGCCCTCTATAGGCCTATATAGCCCTATATAGCTCTAAATAGACCACTATAGCTCTAAATAGCCCTATATAGCCCTCTATAGCTCTAAATAGCCCTCTGTAGCCGTTTATAGCCCCCTATAGCATTCTATAGCCCTCTATATGCCTATATAGCCCTCTATAGCTCTAAATAGCCTTCTATATGCCTATTTAGCCCTCTATAGCTCTAAATAGACCACTATAGCTCTAAATAGCCCTCTGTAGCCCTCTATAGGCCTATTTAGCCCTCTATAGCCCTCTATAGCCCCCGTAGCCTTCTATAGCCCTCTCTCTGTTCTCTCTCTGTGTCTATGTGCCTGGGTCTACTTCTCTGTCCCTCTGTGTCTCTCTGTGTCGGGGTCTATTTCTCTGTCCCTCTGTGTCTCTCTGTGTTCTGTGACACTTTGTCAGACTCCTTAACTCATATATATATATATATATATATATATATATATATATATATATATACACTGCTCAAAAAAATAAAGGGAACACTTAAACAACACAACATTTCTGTGAAATAAAACTGTCCACTTAGGAAGCAACACTGATTGACAATACATTTCACATGCTGTTGTGCAAATGGAATAGACAACAGGTGGAAATTATAGGCAATTAGCAAGACACCCCCAATAAAGGAGTGGTTCTGCAGGTGGCAACCACAGACCACTTCTCAGTTCCTATGCTTCCTGGCTGATGTTTTGGTCACTTTTGAATGCTGGCGGTGCTTTCACTCTAGTGGTAGCATGAGACGGAGTCTACAACCCACACAAGTGGCTCAGGTAGTGCAGCTCATCCAGGATGGAACATCAATGCGAGCTGTGGCAAGAAGGTTTGCTGTGTTTGTCAGCGTAGTGTCCAGAGCATGGAGGCGCTACCAGGAGACAGGCCAGTACATCAGGAGACGTGGAGGAGGCCGTAGGAGGGCAACAACCCAGCAGCAGGACTGCTACCTCCGCCTTTGTGCAAGGAGGAGCAGGAGGAGCACTGCCATAGCCCTGCAAAATGACCTCCAGCAGGCCACAAATGTGCATGTGTCTGCTCAAACGGTCAGAAACAGACTCCATGAGGGTGGTATGAGGGCCTGACTTCCAGAGGTGGGGGTTGTGCTTACAGCCCAACACCGTGCAGGACATTTGGCATTTGCCAGAGAACACCAAGATTGGCAAATTCGCCACTGGCGCCCTGTGCTCTTCACAGATGAAAGCAGGTTCACACTGAGCATGTGACAGACGTGACAGAGTCTGGAGACTCTGTGGAGAACGTTCTGCTGCCTGCAACATCCTCCAGCATGACCGGTTTGGCGGTGGGTCAGTCATGGTGTGCGGTGGCATTTCTTTGGGGGGACGCACAGCCCTCCATGTGCTCGCCAGAGGTAGCCTGACTGCCATTAGGTACCGAGATGAGAACCTCAGACCCCTTGTGAGACCATATGCTGGTGCGGATGGCCCTGGGTTCCTCCTAATGCAAGACAATGCTAGACCTCATGTGACTGGAGTGTGTCAGCAGTTCCTGCAAGAGGAAGGCATTGATGCTATGGACTGGCCCGCCCGTTCCCCAGACCTGAATCCAATTGAGCACATCTGGGACATCATGTCTCGCTCCATCCACCAACGCCACGTTGCACCACAGACTGCCCAGGAGTTGGCGGATGCTTTAGTCCAGGTCTGGGAGGAGATCCCTCAGGAGACCATCCGCCACCTCATCAGGAGCATGCCCAGGCGTTGTAGGGAGGTCATACAGGCACGTGGAGGCCACACACACTACTGAGCCTCATTTTGACTTGTTTTAAGGACATTACATCAAAGTTGGATCAGCCTGTAGTGTGGTTTTCCACTTTAATTTTGAGTGTCACTCCAGATCCAGACCTCCATGGGTTGATAAATTTGATTTCCATTGATAATTTTTGTTTGATTTTGTTGTCAGCACATTCAACTATGTAAAGAAAAAAGTATTTAATAAGAATATTTCATTCATTCAGATCTAGGATGTGTTATTTTAGTGTTCCCTTTATTTTTTTGAGCAGTGTGTATATATCTATATGTCTGTACCTCAGTCCCATCTCATCATCCTTCTTTCTGTTCTTCAATGCCACTTTCTCTCTCATCTTCCGACCCCCCCCCCTCTCTCCCTCTCTCTCCCTCTCTCTCCATTTCCTCAGCACTATGGCCAGTCCCACCTGTTCAACTACGCCATGGACGTCCTCAACATGGTCTTCACTGGCGTCTTCACCGTAGAGATGATCCTCAAACTGATTGCCTTCAGACCCAGGGTGAGTCAGTCAGTCAGGCCTGCCTCTCAGCTTGCATCATAGACCAGTTAACTCACCCCTCTCACTCCTCTCATCCCCCTGTCTTTCTGTCAAGCATTTCCCTCTGTAGTATTGACCTTAACACCCCCCTCCCCCTCCCCCGCTCACCCTTTCCCTCTCTACTTCTTACCCTCCACTGACCCTCCTACCCCTCTCCCTACCTCCCCCTGCGGTGCGCTCTGTACCCTGGCCTGTAGGGGTATTTTGGAGACGCCTGGAACGTCTTCGATGCCCTGGTGGTGATCGGCAGTGTAGTCGACATCATTCTCAGTCAGGTAGATGTGAGTATTGTAATAGACCTGCCCTCCTCTCTGCCTCCTCTCTTCCTTCCTTCCTTCCTTCCTTCCTTGCCTCCCTCACCTTTTTCTAGACTCACTCCTAAAGCCAGTCTTTCAGGGCTGGTCACCCATAGGTCTTGATCAGGGTTCCCCAACTAGCGTCACGGCCCGCGGATGGTTTTACCCCCCCCCCCCCCCCCCTCATGTTCTCTGAGCAATAAAAACTACATTTATTTGTATTTATTTTTTGGGCATCTTCATTTTTGGACTTAAAAATATAATAAAACCACCAGGAAATCAACTCCAAGTGATTGGTTTGAAATGATTATGTTTTAGTCAAATATTATATCTGTTTGGGCTCCTTGCGATCAATTTGCAGTCTACAAATGATTTGTAAATATGTTCCGGGCCCCCCGACCGTCCGCTCATGAAAAAAACTGCCCCCGCCGCTGAATTTGGGAGATGATCCCTGGTCAGGACTGGTGTTGGGTCTAGGTCTATTGTAACCAGTTACTCAGCACTGTGTCGGCACTGTGTCAGTGAGAAACGTGTAATATCTTATAGTGGGTTGTAGAGGGTTCATAACAGATCACAGTCAGAAGAACTTCATTCACTGGTTCATATGTATCAGTTGGGCTACTTAGAGGCATGCGCGACAGAAGCCTGCTGAGGGGAGGGCGGGCTCATAACAATGGCTGGAATGGAGTTTACGGAATGGTATCAAACGCATTGTGTTTGATGTGTTTCGATACCATTCTATTAATTCCATTCCAGCCATTACTACGAGCCCGTCCTCCCCGGTTAAGGTGCCTCCGCTTTGTATTCTCACAGACAAGTGCCACTCAGACGCTTTTTCTACTTGTTGCCCCGTATTCTTTCATGTCTTAACTCATTTGTATTTTCACATATCTCTATCCTTCTCGTTCTCTCTCTCTGTCCTCTTCTCTTTGTGTCCGTGGACTGGCGCTTACAGCACTATTTCGCTGATGCATGGAACACGTTTGATGCCTTAATTGTTGTCGGTAGCGTCGTTGACATTGCAATCACTGAGATCAATGTAAGTAGCCATCTTCACGCCAACTTGTCCCGCAGCACTATTGGAGGGAATGCCTTTGCAACAACGTCAGGGTTGCACTCCAGATCTCAAAATGGTTTCACGTCCCAGACATGTTCATTGACTAGGCTCTTGATAAAGGCGTTGCTTTATCTAGCTGTTTAGTAGCATTGATAATCATGAATGCAACCCTGTGATCCTTGGAGATCAAAATGTGTTTATGTGATGTCTACAAATGTGCTGACAACAGATTTGTACGATTTTAGAATGATCGGACAGTTTTGAAACACTCTAAGGCAGTGGTATTCAAGGTCGGGGTCACTGGGGAACTGCTGTGGGGTCAAAAAAAGATACAAATAAACTTATATTTGAAAAAAAAATGACTAAATATTAAGAGTACAGATTATTGTATGGGACCGTATATAAAAGTTGAGAAATGTAATTAAATTGAGTAAATGTATTGATTGGTTTCTTTTCATTTTGATACGAGGGATGAAAATGTAATGAATTGAAGTTTTTTTTTTTATGTAAAAATCTAAAAGTACCGATTTGAAGGTTGTGTCATTTAGATTTGGGGTGTGGTGGGTTCGCACGTGAAATTCAAGTGGAAAAGAAATGGGGTCCCCCCGCTGAAGAAGTTTGAATACCGCAGCTATGAGGGTTATTGCAATGCCTCCCTCCAATAGGCTATCTAGATTAGTGATCCATGCTTGGTGCTGTTCTGGTAACTGTGTGTCATCATGACGTTTGTGTGGCTTTGTCTTTTGTTCTGTTTGGAACACAAATCTCAACACACACACTGCCTTACACACGTACACAATAAAACACAGTGTCTTACACACGTACACAATAAAACACACTGCCTTACACACGTACACAATAAAACACACTGCCTTACACACGTACACAATAAAACACACTGCCTTACACACGTACACAATAAAACACACTGCCTTACACACGTACACAATAAAACACAGTGTCTTACACACGTACACAATAAAACACACTGCCTTACACACGTACACAATAAAACACACTGCCTTACACACGTACACAATAAAACACACTGCCTTACACACGTACACAATAAAACACACTGCCTTACACACGTACACAATAAAACACAGTGTCTTACACACGTACACAATAAAACACACTGCCTTACACACGTACACAATAAAACACACTGCCTTACACACGTACACAATAAAACACACTGCCTTACACACGTACACAATAAAACACACTGCCTTACACACGTACACAATAAAACACACTGCCTTACACACGTACACAATAAAACCCAGTGTCTTACACACGTACACAATAAAACACACTGCCTTACACACGTACACAATAAAACACAGTGTCTTACACAGGTACACAATAAAACACAGTGCCTTACACACGTACACAATAAAACACAGTGTCTTACCTACATGGTAAGTAAGCTAAGTGACCCTATATTATTCTATTAGTTATGTTAGTCATCTTGTAACAAACTCTCATAAATGTGTTTGACCAGTGAGTGACAATCACATTGGATATTTACTTTTAAATGATTGAAATATTCAACCGAGTTTGTATTTGTGGGACCCACTCGTTCTCTGGTTCAGGTCACAGTTTCCTTTCTTCACCTGTGTAGAATTGAAGGGCCCGTTTTATGTACCGAACGTGCCACCGTGGTCATACTGTGCTTAAGCTCTTGTGATTCTGCTTTGCGTGAGAGGCAACGATGATGATGTCCCGTCGACACGGATGCTGACTGTAACATGTCTGTTATGGATGATGTCTGATTCCCGAGCTGTATTAAAGAAGTTACGATCATATTGTTGCTGGGTTGATTCAATCGACGATGAAGAAATGTAATGACATTGTGAAGCAGTTAAGTCATTATGCCAATAACAATGACTCATGGATGACATCAGTGATGTGAGTGATGAGGGTAGTCAAGTTGTTAGTGGTTAACCCAGACTTTTTGGTCTCAAGGCCCTGCCAGTGGTGAAGGTGATTGTGGAGCCAGGGGTAAGAAGCCCCTCCCACTACCCCTCTCTTCCTCGTCGTCATCGTCTCAGCACAGAGCTGTTTCTGTTGTCAGTCATGTCGTCACGTTCGTTTGGAATGAAATATGTTCTGAATGATATTCGTTCATGAGGATTTTTGTCTTGCCTGTTTTGTGGCCCGGTACCATGGACAAGATCTGTTTTGTGGCCCGGTACCATGGACCAGATCTGTTTTGTGGCCCGGTACCATGGACAAGATCTGTTTTGTGGCCCGGTACCATGGACAAGATCTGTTTTGTGGCCCGGTACCATGGACAAGATCTGTTTTGTGGCCCGGTACCATGGACAAGATCTGTTTTGTGGCCCGGTACCATGGACCAGATCTGTTTTGTGGCCCGGTACCATGGACCAGATCTGTTTTGTGGCCCGGTACCATGGACAAGATCTGTTTTGTGGCCCGGTACCATGGACAAGATCTGTTTTGTGGCCCGGTACCATGGACAAGATCTGTTCTGTGGCCCGGTACCATGGACCAGATCTGTTTTGTGGCCCGGTACCATGGACAAGATCTGTTCTGTGGCCCGGTACCATGGACAAGATCTGTTTTGTGGCCCGGTACCATGGACAAGATCGGTTCTGATTTGGGATCTTGTTTGTGTTGATGGTCGTCCCATTATCAGTCTTTTGTTGTGTTCCCATTGTTCACGTTTGACCTGGGATCGCGTAGATGCTGTGGTTTTGCTTGTGTCTCAAGTGGTCATCCAACGAAGCGTGTGTCTGGGCATTCCCGCCGAGTCTGGAGACACGTCCCTGTATGACTCCTAGGAGTGGGGACACTTGTATGTGTATGTATGTGGCTGTGTATGCATTGCTTTCACACAAGTCGAGGACTGTTGCATGTTCCTCTACCTGAATGCGTACGCACATGCACTGATGTGCACCCACACACACACACACACACACACACACATACATACAAACAAACTGCGTGTTGATATCTGGCCTGCTCCTAGCTGTGTGTGAAAGCAACACCATCAGTCCTATGGAGGTTCCACCTCCTGTCTCTCTCTCTCTCTCTCTCTGTCTCAGAACACAGAGGACAGCGCTCGCATCTCCATCACATTCTTCCGCTTGTTCCGAGTCATGCGATTGGTCAAGCTGCTCAGCAGAGGGGAGGGCATCCGAACGCTCCTGTGGACCTTCATCAAGTCCTTCCAGGTGAGAGAATAATCCACTCGGGGTTGACAGCGGAGTCATATGTGTCCGACTGTAACCGTACAGGTGAAGGTGCACCCTTCTCTTCCTGTGTCTGAACACACTCCTGAAACGGTCTTTCTCTCTCTTTGCATTCATTCCCAGGCTCTTCCCTATGTTGCCCTCCTGATAGCCATGCTATTCTTCATCTACGCTGTTATCGGCATGCAGGTAACTGGCAAACATTTCTCTTTTGAGTTGGCATTACGATTCGCTTATCTCCGGGACTTGTTTCTTCCTAACACACTGTGTTTGTTTGTTTCAGGTGTTTGGAAAGATAGCCATGGTAGACGGCACACAGATAAACCACAACAACAACTTCCAGACCTTTCCTCAAGCTGTCCTGATGCTCTTCAGGTGTGTGTGTGTGTGCGTGTGTGACGTTTGTGTATTATGCGTCATCATATTGCGGTGCGCTAGGGACAAGTTTGGCGTCAGGTCAAACGCACGCGTGTGCGGTTATGGACGGTGAATAGTTGTGATAGTGTTGGGGTTATAACATGACTTGAATGTTCTCAGGTGTGCTACAGGCGAGGTGTGGCAGGAGATCATGCTGGCATGTCTGCCAGGGAAGCTGTGTGACTCCGAGTCAGACTACAACCCTGGAGAGGAGAGAACCTGTGGAAGCGGATTCGCCATCATCTACTTCATCAGCTTCTACATGCTCTGCGCCTTCCTGGTACACACACATACACACAGCATGTAGACACACACACACAAAGTCTTGTACAGCTAACCTTGTGGGGACACACAATTCAGTCCCATTCAAAATCCTATTTTCACTAACCTTAACCCTAACCCGTACTCTTACCCTAACCAAAAAACCTAACCTTACCCTAAACCTAAACCTAGCTCCTAACCCTAAATGTAATTCTAACCCTAACCCTAACACTAATTCTAACCTTAATCCTAAACTCCCTAGAAATAGCATTTGACCACGTGGGGACTAACAAAATGTCTCCAGTTGGTCATATTTCTGTTAATTTACTATCCTCGTGGGGACTTCTGGTCCCCAGAAGAATCGTTAAACACGCCCACTGAGTGTTTCACTACCTCTGTTTCAGATCATCAACCTGTTCGTGGCTGTCATCATGGATAACTTTGACTATCTGACGCGGGATTGGTCCATTCTGGGTCCTCACCACCTGGATGAGTTTAAAAGGATCTGGTCTGAGTACGACCCTGAGGCTAAGTGAGTCTGCATTAACATCTGGACATACAGGACACACACACACACACACACACACACACACACACACACGGTGGTGAGAAAAGTACTCAATTGTCATACTTGAGTAAAAATAATAAAAATACCTTCATAGAAAATGACTCAAGTAAAAACTGAAAGTCACCCAGTGAAATATTACTTGGGTAAAAGTATCTGGTTTTAAATGTACTTAAGGAGTAAATAAAAAAAAGTGCTATCTAGAACCTAATAGGGTTCTTCAGCTGTCTCCATAGCGAGAACCCTTTGAAGAACCCTTGTTGGTTCCAGGTAGAACACTTATGGTTCCAAGTAGATATATATTTTTTGTAAATGTATTGACAGTTAAGGGGACATTCAAACACTCAGACATCATTTACAAACGCAGAATTTGTGTTTAGTGAGTCCGCCAGATCAGAGGCAGTAGTGATGACAATATGCTAAATTGATAAGTGTGTGAATTGGACTGTATCGCTGTCCTGCCTGAGCATTCGAAATGTAACAAGTGTTTTGGGGTATCAGGGAAAATATATGGGAGTAAAAAGTACATGTTTTCTTTATGAATGTAGTGAAGTAAAAGTTGTCTAATATATAAATAGTCAAGTACAGAAAAAAATGAATTAAGTAGTATTTCAAAGTATTTTTACTAAGTTACCTGTGCGCACACACACACACCTGCAGTCATTCATCTACATTAGTTCTCCCTGTGTTGTTTCTGTATTTGGTGTTGCTGTCAGGAGTGTGTTGCCTTCAGTGTTGGTGTTGCTGTCTCTTTCAGGGGCAGGATAAAGCATCTGGATGTGGTGACCTTGCTGAGACGCATCCAGCCTCCTCTAGGCTTCGGCAAGCTGTGTCCACACAGAGTGGCCTGCAAGGTGTGCTTATGCACCCACACAAACACACACATTGTATTCAACACACAGCACAAACACTGCACACGTTACACAAACGTTTCACACAAGGTGTTCCTTTTTTTGTGGGCTCAATCTTGCCCTGGTTAACTCACCGTGACTCCTTTCAGAGATTGGTTGCCATGAACATGCCCCTGAACAGTGATGGCACGGTCATGTTTAACGCCACCCTGTTTGCCTTGGTGAGGACCGCTCTGAAGATCAAGACCGAAGGTGAGCAGTGCGGTCATCGCAGCACCAGCTGCTGTGGACATTCACCTTTGAGGATAGGCGAGCTTGGTATATTACAATACCGTGGCCCGAAAGGTAACCGAAAGGTTGCTGGATCGAATCCCAGAGCTGATAAGGTCTGTTGTTCTGCCCCTGAACAAGGCAGTTAACCCACTGTTCGTAGGCAGCCATTGAAAATAAGAATTTGTTCTTCACTGACTTGCCTAGTTAAATAAAGGTAAAAATATTACACAACCTTTTATAGTAGGGGATGTAGTACTGCCTGTAGCCACAAGAGGGAGCTGCTGGGAGCTGACACAGGGACGATGTCTGAATGAGGACACGCAGTCGTCATCCAGTTTCTCAGAATGTACTGTACTCAAAATACTTGTATACAGTGGCCCGCTAAATGGCTGCTTTGATTGGTCCAACACATTTACAGAGTGTTTGATTTCCTAGGCAACCTGGAGCAGGCCAATGAGGAGTTGCGAGCGGTCATCAAGAAGATCTGGAAGAGGACCAGCATGAAGCTGCTGGACCAAGTGGTGCCCCCTGCTGGCGGTCAGTAGAATGGCTCCAGTCTCTTGTGACCTCTGTCTCCAGTAACTGGACGGTAGATGTAGCCTGGCTACAGAGGTGTGGCAGACTGCCCTGCGCACCCTGTACACTTCAAACATACAAATGCGCTGTGCAGACGCACATGCATAAGCAGGGTTGTTGCTTATGCACTGTGTGTGTGAGGTCAGGGTGGCAATCCTATACTCCAGGCTGACCTGCGACAAAGCTTTCCCTCACAATACGTTCATGGGACTTGTTGCATAGAGGTGCATGGATCGCTAACAGCATAGGTTATTAGCAGTCCCACATTAAGGATCAACTCATTCATTGACATTAGTGATCCACTGTAATGCCGACCCTCTAGTGGAACAGTTTGCGTAGACTAATTATTGACAGGCAGTCGAGTCCTCTCTTCTTGTTTTCATGTGTCAATAGCTGTTAAAGCCTAGTCGTTTGACCACAGATAAGAGCAGGACCAGATAGAGGAGCAGACAGTCACTTCAGTTCAGAGAAACTCACCTTATCCGACTCTTATCTTGCCATCCACACCGAGTGTGCTCATATCAAAGGTCAAATAGAGGGTGCTTCTATAAGTCTGTAACCTGTACAGGTGTGTGGTGTGAAATGTGTTTTTGTTGTTGTTGCATACCCCACTCCCCCTGCGACACCCTCAGAGAGTGGGGTCACAGCCAGGGATCGTCCATTATTGACATCGACCCTGAAAATGCTCACTGCAGCTTGACTCTGGGGCTCCCGATTGATAGTCAGGCCAGGTTCAATCTGATATGGCACCCTATTCACTTTCTTGTGCACTTAGTAGTGTTCCTTATAGGAAGGGAGGGAATATGATTTCGGTTAGGACGCAGGCTCACAGCACCCATGCGTTTCTGTGCAATGCCACGCTCAACTGTTTTGCTGTGTGTTCTTTTGTTGTCTCCCACTTGGCTGTCCTGAGCCGTACGATCCTAAACCGTCTATAGTGTCATGCTGTGCTGGTGTTGACCAACCTGTGATGTTTTCACTGTTCTCTAGTTTTCTGCAACCCACCCCTATTCGTCGTGTTCATTTTATTTCCCTAGTTGTCATTTGCTGCACTATGCTTTGTGCTTTGGCTCTCTGATGCTAGGCTCGTTCTAGCACTGCATGCTCTGCTATAACTACTAACTCATCTTGATCTCTCTCTCTCTCTTTCTGGCCAAGCTTCTCTTCTCCACAGCTTTCCCTCCTCTTCCCTAGTCTCTCTCTCTCTCTCTGCCGTCCAGAATTTCCTGCAGCAGTTCTGTTTTTGGCCGGTGTCATGAAACTATTGTTGCCGCACTCTCCTGTGCCTTGTGTCCCCAGTCTGCTTACTAGCTAGCTGAGTGACACAGACCGCTGCTTCCTCTGTTCTCTACTGCTTCCCTGGCCTGCGCGTCGCTTTTCACAGCTTAGATAATACCAGTCTCTCTGCTGTAGTCTTCTTGTTAGATTCTTCTTAACTGTGGCGGTGTCCCTGTACTGTAGCTAGCTAAGCCTTAGGTAATAACAGCAGTACTGTAGCTAGATGTGTAGCTAGCTGTGTGGTAGACTTTAGTGAGATGTGATTGTGGTTAGTTCGACAGAAAACAAACGTGACACCGCTTCATCTCATGACTGTATTGAGTTGAGGCTTGTTTCTCTTTGTTGTTTAAAATTCCACGTTTCAGATCTGTTCGTATTTTGCCATATTTTCTGTTCATATAAATGCCACAGAAAGTCTCTAGTGGGTAGAGCTGTTTTGAGAGGACTGGTGTGCTGATGTTTTGCTGGAGGTTTCTGTTGGCTGTCTTGTCAGAAGGTCGGGACTGTGCTCGGCTATGTTCTCGGTCATCACAGATCCAGGTACAGATACAGGCCCAGGAAGAGAGCTGAGAAGCCGCTGAGGCTGTCACACTGGTCTGGCAGACACCAAACTGCAGTGTAGTGCTTGGTTAAAGTCCCATTTTGTTTTCAGCTTTTTTGATTTCATATTTGAATAGGTTATATGCCACAGACGGCTTTGCACAAAAGCTCCGGGGTCCCTAGAAAGTCAGCTACAGTGCCTAAGAATGATGGATAATACGGTGAGTGGTGGCGTGGTGCGGTGCTGACAGTGGAGGCGTTTGTGTGGTCTATTCACTCAGATGATGAGGTAACCGTGGGGAAGTTCTATGCTACCTTCCTGATACAGGACTACTTCAGGAAATTCAAGAAACGCAAAGAGCAAGGCCTGGTGGGAAGAAACTCATTCACCAGCCTGAACTCCACCATCGCCCTCCAGGTGAGTCTCAACTTCTGTACTGGACTGTACCATTTGACCTCCTCTAGGGTTGTAAACACTAACAAAAAGTCCACTATTATGGCCAATCTGTATGTAACACACGGCAATATTTTTCAACTGCAGCTACAGTTGAAGTCGGGAGTTTACATATACCTTAGCCAAATACATATAAACTCAGTTTTTCACAATTCCTGACATTTAATCCGAGTAAAAATTCCCTGTCTTAGTTCAGTTAGGTGAAATGTCAGAATAATAGTAGAGAATGATTTATTTTAGCTTTTATTTCTTTCATCACATTCCCAGTGGGTCAGAAGTTTACATACACTCAATATTTGGTAGCATTGCCTTTAAATTGTTTAACTTGGGTCAAACGTTTTGGGTAGCCTTCCACAAGCTCCCACAAATGTTCTATAGGATTGAGGTCAGGGCTTTGTGATGGCCACTCCAATACCTTAACTTTGTTGTCCTTAAGCCATTTTGCCACAACTTTGGAAGTATGTGTGGGGTCATTGTCCATTTGGAAGACCCATTGGCGACCAAGCTTTAACTTCCTGACTGATGTCTTGAGATGTTGCTTCAATATATCCACATAATTATAGTGAAGTGCACCAGTCCCTCCTGCAGCAAAGCACCCCCACAACATGATGCTGCCACCCCATGTGCTTCACTGTTGGGATGGTGTTCTTCGGCTTACAAGCCTCCCCTTTTTTCCTCCAAAGATAACGATGGTCATTATGGCCAAACAGTTCTATTTTTGTTTCATCAGACCAGAGGACATTTCTCCAAAAAGTACGATCTTTGTCCCCATGTGCCGTTGCAAACCGTAGTCTGGCTTTTTTATGGCGGTTTTGGAGCAGTGGCTTCTTCCTTGCTGTGCGGCCTTTCAGGTTATGTCGATATAGGACTTGTTTTACTGTGGATATAGATACTTTTGTACCTGTTTCCTCCAGCACCTTCACAAGGTACTTTGCTGTTGTTCTGGGAGACAGAACGCTTCTCCTTCCTGAGCGGTATGACGGCTGTGTGGTCCCAGGATGTTTATACTTGCATACTATTGTTTGTACAGATGAAGGTGGTACCTTCAGGTGGTTGGCAATTGCTCCCAAGGATGAACCAGACTTGTGAAGGTCTACAATTCTTTTCTGGGGTCTTGGCTGATTTCTTTTGATTTTCCCATGATGTCAAGCAAAGAGGAACTGTGTTTGAAGGTAGGCCTTGAAATACATCCACAGGTTCACCTCCAATTGACTCAAATGATGTCAATTAGCCTATCAGAAGCTTCTAAAGCCATGACATAATTTTCTGGAATTTTCCACCTGTTTAAAGGCACAGTCAACTTAGTGTATGTAAACTTCTGACCCATTGGAATTGTGATACAGTGAAATAATCTGTCTGTAAACAATTGTTGGAAAAATTACTTGTCATGCACAAAGTAGATGTCCTAACTCACTTGCCAAGAAATTTGTAGAGTGGTTGAAAAACGAGTCCAACCTAAGTGTATGTAAACTTCCGATTTCCACTGTACCTGTAGAACTCACAATATAATGACCTTTGAAACAACATTTACATTACATTTACATTTAAGTCATTTAGCAGACGCTCTTATCCAGAGCGACTTACAAATTGGTGCTTTCACCTTATGACATCCAGTGGAACAGTCACTTTACAATAGTGCATCTAGGTCTTTTAAGGGGGGGTGAGAAGGATTACTTTATCCTATCCTAGGTATTCCTTAAAGAGGTGGGGTTTCAGGTGTCTCCGGAAGGTGGTGATTGACTCCGCTGTCCTGGCGTCGTGAGGGAGTTTGTTCCACCATTGGGGGGCCAGAGCAGCGAACAGTTTTGACTGGGCTGAGCGGGAACTGTACTTCCTCAGTGGTAGGGAGGCGAGCAGGCCAGAGGTGGATGAACGCAGTGCCCTTGTTTGGGTGTAGGGCCTGATCAGAGCCTGGAGGTACTGAGGTGCCGTTCCCCTCACAGCTCCGTAGGCAAGCACCATGGTCTTGTAGCGGATGTGAGCTTCAACTGGAAGCCAGTGGAGAGAGCGGAGGAGCGGGGTGATGTGAGAGAACTTGGGAAGGTTGAACACCAGACGGGCTGCGGCGTTCTGGATGAGTTGTAGGGTTTAATGGCACAGGCAGGGAGCCCAGCCAACAGCGAGTTGCAGTAATCCAGACGGAGATGACAAGTGCCTGGATTAGGACCTGCGCCGCTTCCTGTGTGAGGCAGGGTCGTACTCTGCGGATGTTGTAGAGCATGAACCTACAGGAACGGGCCACCGCCTTGATGTTATTTGAGAACGACAGGGTGTTGTCCAGGATCACGCCAAGGTTCTTAGCGCTCTGGGACGAGGACACAATGGAGTTGTCAACCGTGATGGCGAGATCATGGAACGGGCAGTCCTTCCCGGGAGGAAGAGCAGCTCCGTCTTGCCGAGGTTCAGCTTGAGGTGATGATCCGTCATCCACACTGATATGTCTGCCAGACATGCAGAGATGCGATTCGCCACCTGGTCGTCAGAAGGGGGAAAGGAGAAGATTAATTGTGTGTCGTCTGCATAGCAATGATAGGAGAGACCATGTGAGGTTATGACAGAGCCAAGTGACTTGGTGTATAGCGAGAATAGGAGAGGGCCTAGAACAGAGCCCTGGGGACACCAGTGGTGAGAGCACGTGGTGAGGAGACGGATTCTCGCCACGCCACCTGGTAGGAGCGACCTGTCAGGTAGGACGCAATCCAAGCGTGGGCCGCGCCGGAGATGCCCAACTCGGAGAGGGTGGAGAGGAGGATCTGATGGTTCACAGTATCGAAGGCAGCCGATAGGTCTAGAAGGATGAGAGCAGAGGAGAGAGAGTTAGCTTTAGCAGTGCGGAGCGCCTCCGTGATACAGAGAAGAGCAGTCTCAGTTGAATGACTAGTCTTGAAACCTGACTGATTTGGATCAAGAAGGTCATTCTGAGAGAGATAGCGGGAGAGCTGGCCAAGGACGGCACGTTCAAGAGTTTTGGAGAGAAAAGAAAGAAGGGATACTGGTCTGTAGTTGTTGACATCGGAGGGATCGAGTGTAGGTTTTTTCAGAAGGGGTGCAACTCTCGCTCTCTTGAAGACGGGAGGGACGTAGCCAGCGGTCAGGGATGAGTTGATGAGCGAGGTGAGGTAAGGGAGAAGGTCACCGGAGATGGTCTGGAGAAGAGAGGAGGGATAGGGTCAAGCGGGCAGGTTGTTGGGCGGCCGGCCGTCACAAGACGCGAGATGTCATCTGGAGAGAGAGGGGAGAAAGAGGTCAGAGCACAGGGTAGGGCAGTGTGAGCAGAACCAGCGGTGTCGTTTGACTTAGCAAACGAGGATCGGATGTCGTCAACCTTCTTTTCAAAATGGTTGACGAAGTCATCTGCAGAGAGGGAGGAGGGGGGGGGGGGAGGAGGATTCAAGAGGGAGGAGAAGGTGGCAAAGAGCTTCCTAGGGTTAGAGGCAGATGCTTGGAATTTAGAGTGGTAGAAAGTGGCTTTAGCAGCAGAGACAGAGGAGGAAAATGTAGAGAGGAGGGAGTGAAAGGATGCCAGGTCCGCAGGGAGGCGAGTTTTCCTCCATTTCCGCTCGGCTGCCCGGAGCCCTGTTCTGTGAGCAACAACTGATGACATGACTTACAAACCCAAATACGGGTGCTATTTTAGTAAGATAATGACACATTGATAAGGGTAAACAATATGTAACTGCTAGTTAGCGACAAATCACACTGAGTAGTGCTTTGCCCAATCACCACAGGACATGGGCAAAGCAGCAGGCCCACTGCACCTGAACACACACAATGCTGCTTCTCTGGTCTGCACTTTGCTATTTCACCTCTGGCTGTGCTTGGAGTTGCAGACTATCCCTTTTATTATGAGAGATAAAGAGAACAGTGCTGTGCACACACCCTGCATTATCTATAGCTTTACAAAGCACCTCAGTATGTCTGGTCTGAGGGTCTTTGTGTGTACAGTTCACATGTGTGTATCTCTGTGTTTGTGTTCCTGCCGGCGCTCAGCTGCTCTCTTGTCGTCATTGCAGGCCGGTCTCCGCACACTGCATGATATTGGGCCTGAAATCCGCCGAGTCATATCATGTGACCTGCAAGACGAGGGCCTTGTCGACATTAACGCAGAAGGCGGCGAGGAGATGTACAGGGTAAATCACTGTCCCCGGTTCATTCAATAAGCGCGCTTGATTTAGCTCACCCGACACGTTCAGTGGGCAGGGTTCGCTTTTTTACAGCCAATGGAATGGTCTCGAACTCTGTTCGTGGTTGCTGGGTGCTCTAAATCAAGTGCCTATTAAAACAGGTCCTTCTTTTGGCCCGCGGTTTGGGAGGAGCTTGCTTGCCTGTTAGGGGCTGCATGTTCATGGTGTGCTTGTTAGTAGTAGGTGACGTTTGCTGAGGGAGCTAAGTTACGTAAGCTGAAACCCACCCTTGGTCGCTGTCATCAGGTTAATTGACTCCTAACTAAATGTCAAGGATGGTTACATTATCTTTAATCTTCTAGCAACCCAAAGGTTGCGTGTTCGAATCTCATCATGGACAACTTTGGCATTTGAGCTAATTAGCAACTACAGTACTTACTACTTTTTAGCTACTTAGCATGTTAGCTAATCCATTCCTTAACCTTAACCTAACGTGACTCGGGTTCACTTCCGGCTCCCTCCATTCGATACAATAACACTCATATTGCCTGTGAACCCAGAGCATGCAGATGACAGAGTTGTTCAACCCAGTGGTTTTTAAAGGCAATCCTCTTTCATAGCATGTTTAGCGCAAAAACTAAATGCACGGTTAATTTTAGTACCTTCATTATCTGTTGAACATCATTTAGTGAAGATTGGAATTAAGACCTCAATGACAAAGTGCCCTACCACCAGTACAGATCCAAAGCCAGTGGTTAAGTTTAGTCACTGTGTTTGTTATGGTCATTTGTACTGTCGGTTCTGACAGTGTTGTCTCTATAGAGGAACGGCGTGATCTTCTCCAACCACACCAATCACGTTAACGGGGACCACCGGGGTTCCGCCCACCAGACAAACGTCACTCAGCGGCCCCTCCAGGTCCCACCGCCTTCCTGCCACGCCTCCGTGGAGCCCTCCCTGGTCGGGTCTGAGGAGAGGGCAGGCGAACCCCACTGGTACAACTACTACTACCCCAAATCCCCCATATCCTCAAACGCCAACCTTAACAATGCCAACGTGCACCCTGTGCCCTCCCTGACAAACGGGGGGCAGCGCCGCTGTCTTCGCCGTGAGCACCCGTCCGCCAATGGGGCACCCTCTTCCAGCTCGCACCGCAAGATTGTTGACTTCGACACCCACACCACGGTCCAATCTGCAAGGTAATTTAAGATTATTCTTTCTTGGCTAGGTCTCTCTGGTAAAAGAGGTATCTTTTATTTATCTAGGTAAGTCAGTTAAGAACAAATTCTTATTTACAATGATGGCCAAACCCTAACCCAGATGACACTGGGCCAATTGTGCGCCGCCCTATGGGACTCCCAATCATGGCCCGGTTGTGATACAGCCTGGAATTGAACCGGGGTCTGTAGTGATGCCTCTAATGAACTAGGTGATTATTTTAGTTGTGATTTCATGTGTGATGAGCACACTGGTTACCTGCTTGCGTAATGCCTAGGAGCTGTGGAGCGCCAGTGTTGTAAAGTACTTAAGAAAAAATACTTTAAAGGACTACTTAAGTAGTTTTGGGGGGTATCTGTACTTTACTTTAATATTTATAGTTTTGAACTTTTACATTTACTTCACTACATTCCTAAAGAAAATCCTTTACTTTTTACTCCATTACCCTGGCACCCATAGAATGGATCTTTTCAGTACCGTTAATTCCTGCACCACGAGGGTCTCTATTCAATCTATCTAGCTGAAGCGTTACCGATTTGCGCAATAGAAATGTAAAAGAAATATCAGATTAGGCCGACATATTGTAGCGTTTACCGTGAACGCGGGAACATTGCCTTTCAGTTTCAATCATGCTGCAACGAGGAACTTCAGCGATACGGAATGAATAGGGCCTAAGAGCTCTTCATGTTAAAATCCTGGAATTGTGTGTATTTATCAGCAACACGCACACACACACACACTCATTCATGACCACCTGACCTCACCGCTCCCGGTTTCCTCTGTATCCATCCACCTACCTTTCTTATTCATCACCAAATCTACTCTACACACAGATGATACATAGATAGTATGTTACCTGTGGTGTTATTTCTATGATGTTTCCGCCTTTTTTTTGGTGGTCATGTTTATTGTTTCATACGTCTCGGATTATTATTTCTGTTTGTCTCACATTACGGATTGTGTCTTGTCTGTGTCATTGCATGCCCTTCTCCTCCCTTATCCCAAATGCAAATTCCCTTCACCGCCACTTGCTAGGACAGGGGGCACTACTATGAGACCTACATTAGGTATGTGTATGAAACTACTGTATCACCCCTTAACGACCCCAATCTTTCATTGGTTTATAATGAGCTGTGAGCAACACCCCCCCCCCCCCCAAAAAAAAACATGAATTATATATATATATTATATACTACTGATTACGGTTGTAAACCATTTGACGAAATCATCTGTATCTTCGTTCAAATGCAGGGCTTTAGTCTGTGATCTGTATGTACAGTTACGTCACTTTTTCCTCAATCGCCCCTCAACTTCTGGTTGAACCTTTGACCTTTTGACCTCAGGTCAGATTCAGGGGGTGTTCGTTACCCTACCGTTCGTAGAGAGGAGCCAGGGAAGACAGACAGTGATGAAGACAGGGGCTCTGGGGAATACTTCAGCGGGAAGAGTACCAGGAGGATGATATCATGTTGCACAAAGACAGGTATCACCATGGAAACCACTATGTCCTCTACTGTTCCTGCTGTTGACAAAGGTGGCTGTTGATTGACGATGTTGTTGTTCAGGATGTCCCGTAAGGAGTGTCAAGACCATCAACCGGACAGTCTCTGTGATGACCACCAGCAACCCATTTACCAGGATGGTGGGCGGTCGCCGAAGCGATGGTTTCTCCCCTCTACACCCCAGGGTGAGGTCCCTTGGTCACTGATTGGCTGATAAAGAAGACGATGTAACACTTGTAATTATGACCCAAAGCTGTAACAAACAAGGGTCTCTCTTGTGTTTGAACCTCTAGCCCTCCACAGACCCTCATTCAACTTTCATTGTCTGCGGAAACAAAGCAGTCAAGGCGATGACACCCCCTTGACCCCTTCCGTTCCCCTTCGAACAGCTCTACCCCTGCATCTGCTGCAGCAGCAGGTAGGTACCACTGAACCAAACGCACACAACCAAACTGATGTTTACCGTTATATCCACCGAAATATGCTAGACAGGACTCGCTACACGTACAATATGCACCCGTCTTCATTTAGGCAGTAGAATAAAGGTATGGTTTGACGCCCGTTAACCCCTTCATTAATCTGTTGCCAAGGTGATGGCGGTGGCTGGCCTGGACTCCAGCAGAGTCCAGCGTCTCTCTCCGTCACGCTCTCTACGCTCCTGGGCCACGCCCCCCGTCTCACCCAGCAGCAGGGACCACTCCCATTACTACACACCCCTCATCCAGGTGTGTGTGTGTGTGTGTGTGTGTGTGTGTGTGCGTGCGTTGGTGTGTGGTAAGCAATGGCTGAGTGTATTGAGAGATACTATACATGTGTGAACGTAAACGTGTGGTTTCATGTGTCTGTATTTATCCAGGTGGACTGGCGTGGGCTGAGCAGTGTGAGTAGCACCCCTGGCTCTGTGAGAAGGAGCACCTGGTACACTGACGTCCAAGAAGCCCCCCTAAGCCGTACTTACTCCCCCTTACAGCTCCAGATCCCACCAGAATATCGCAGGCAGTACCACCAGAACAGAGGCAGTGCTAACAGCCTAGTGGAGGCTGTGAGTAGCACTCACACACACACACACACACACACACACACACACACACACACACACACACACACACACACACACACACACACACACACACACACACTTTGACTGATTGAATGATACATTTTTCCCTCTAATGTTTCAGGTGTTGATTTCAGAAGGACTGGGGAAATACGCCAAGGACCCCAAGTTTGTGTCGGCGACCAAGCACGAGATCGCGGACGCCTGCGAGATGACCATCGACGAGATGGAGAGTGCCGCCAGCAACCTGCTGAACGGCAGTATGGGTAATGGGACGGGAGCAAGGGACACAGTGACTGGCACGAGCCTCATGGACCGCAATCTCGAGGACTACAGCGATGAGGAGCCGGACACGTGCGGGAAATACGAGGAGGATCTGACTGATGAGATGATATGCATCAGCACCCTATAGCAGTCACTCACACTAGACACAGGCTGCGTCTGACATGGCACCCTATTCCCTATAGTGTGCTTCTAGTGCACTATATAGGGAGCGATGTGCCTTTTGGATGCAGCCAACAACCATACAAACAAACAAACAAACAAGAGAACAAAGTGCCTTTCTTTCTGTGGAATGAATGGATGGATGAAAACACTGCCAGCTGGAGAGGAGTGGAGGGATGGAGTGGCACGCCAAAGATCCAACTTCAGAGGAGTCCCGCCCCTTCCTCTCCGTCTGTTTTGCAGCACCCAATGAAACAGAGAGTGAAATATAAGAGGGGGTTGTCCCAAAGGGGATGCAGTAACGTTGGGTTTCCTCCTCAACGACTTCATACAGAAATCACATATCAGTGAAATGAAGTTCCAGTCCTCAGCCATATCCCCCCTCCTGCCTCCCGTTCGCCTTACCGTCCGCACAAAGACACCAAGAGTAGTCAATCATAGATGGAGAGTAGCGGCCATTTTACAGACCGCATTTTGAAACTGTGAACAACCAACATGAGAAAACGGTGTATTCCAATATCACACTCACTCCTGCCCAACCAATCACTCTTCAGGGATGACTTAGCAGCCATAATATTTTAATGAAAGGACAATCTATTAAATTGTAGGTGTATTTTAAACCCTCTAAGAGAAATATATTATTTGAAAGAGATGCTTTATATGTAGTTATTTATGGATTGTTACAGGTATAACATATTCCCCATGCCTATGAAATAGATAAGTATTGTTTTATTTGGAATGAATATGAAATTATATTTTATTATGTTTAGCCTTTTTTTCTCACTACTTTTAAGGGGAATCATGTTGATTTAGAATTAATATGACGTCAGAGGTACTTTATCTCAAGTGCGCGTAGTTTGTTTCTACAGAAGTAAGGTTTGCCATTTACCAGCTTAGCTCACTGCCAACAGAAAATAACTAGTAACGCCAGGTTAGTGGGTTTGATTCCCAGGATCACCCATATGTAAAATGTATACACGCAATGACTAAGACGCTTTGGATAAAAGCGGCTTCTGAAGGGCATACATAAGGACGACTCGGTACTATCATGGAAATGTGTTTCTGTCCTCCCAACCTATAATGTGCAACAAAAGTGCTCTTTCAAAAAGAAACACCAAAAAAGGGAAAAGATGCTTTAAAAAGACACAGCTATTGCCAATAAAGCTGTACGATTCTAATGCGTTTTTCCCAAACGTGTCAACATAAACACCGGGTCACGTCAGGGATCTTTGTGAAATGGCGTCCCGAAATGTAAATTCCTTGCCAATGGAATATTGTTTTCAACTACCAGCTTTCTCTCGACACAGAACGCTCTCAGTTCAACACATGAATGGTGGAGGGCATTTTAAGATGGCCGCCAATAGTGATGGCCACTCTGTGGGTGTTTTGACTAATGGGGTTTAAATCCTGACATAGTGGTAACAACACCCACTGCATTAGAAGTTATATCACTGGTTCAAGTATATTTCAAATGTAATTAAGATGGTGAGACTGTACATTTCCCTGTTTGTCTTTACTGAGACTTTTGAATCAGTGACCTGCCAAGTGACACGTGACGGTATATTTCACTAAATTAAAACCCATCTTTATTTATACTGTATGCCAATGATTGAAAAAAAAAGACAACCTTGAAACAGAAAAAGGTTTGTTATACAATTTGTGCAATTCACAGCTTTATTTTTTCAGACTACTTCTGTTTTAAAGATGCATTGAAATGTTGATGGTAATGTTAAACCCTGTACAGAATGTGTAAATGAAGGTTAAAATGATTCACTGTACTTGAGGATTTCTATCCGCTAACATTACAGCTAATTCCACTTAGTAGCAAATTAGTTTTACCTAAAAATGTAGTTTAACATTTAATTATTATTTTTTTTTACATTCACGTTAGTCTCTTGAATATTTGCCTGGAAATACAATGGACTGCTGATGATTTTGTAATGTTCACAACTGAATAAACTCCATGGCACTGAATGCCTCCAGAGGACAGCATCTGTGCTCTACGTACTCAGCCGGCAGGAATTTGAAAAAGAATCAAATCTTACAAAGATTTCTAAAGAATATTATTTTCACAATCACAGCGGTTCTTGAGTCTGCGCTAAAATCGGTGTGCAAAGTGTTCGTGTAAAGGCTTAGAGTCAATCAGCTCAACGGCTCCACTCAATCAGATCCACTTTACCCGACATCCGCAAAGTGGTTGCTTTGACGATGTTGGAGGTGGAACTGTGGACTTAGAAGTCACATTGTTAAGGCTAGCATGAACATAAGGGTTAATACTATGCAAGCGTATGAGAATACTACTGTAACATATTATTGCAGCTCTGCTCAAATTAAGCGATAAGGCACAAGGGGGTGTGGTATGTGGCCAATATACCACGGCTAAGGGATGTTCTTATGCATGACGCAACGTGGTGTACCTGGACACAGCCTTTAGCCGTGGCATATTGGCCATAAAACACAAACCCCAGAGGTCCCTTATTGCTATTATAAACTGGCTATGAACGTAATTAGAGCAGTACAAATAAATGTTTTGTCATACCTGTGGTATACGGTCTGATATACCACGGCTGTCAGCCAATTTGCTTTCAGGGCTCGAACCACCCAGTTTATAATAATCAATAGATTACCATAAAATGTATCATACCAAACATACTTCATTTCAGGCACTTCAAATCAAGACAACATACGTCAAAGACACTTTCATGATTGGCAAGGCAACTCAGGCGACTATCAAAAGCTTAAATCCTTCATATAAATCATCTTCATATAATTGTAAACATAAATGTAAGAATTAATAACCAGAGATCTTGATCAAATCACATCAGAAACTCACTGGGCAATGAGTTAGTCTTTCAAAGGTTGATTAATGTTTCTGAATTCATCTAAATGTTTACCACATAGAAATTGAATTATTTACTTCATTTATTATTCATACGAAATGTCAACAGTGCAGTTAAACGGACGTCCCAGCTCTCATTGTAAATGAAGAGAGAGGTTGGACAGAAAACTGCATTATCAGGAAAGTAGGAAACACTGCAATCCAAAGTGATTCTCGGGGTTGTAGTTTCTGCTGGTTAGCATGCCGTGGCACTTTATTGACTACCAAGGGAGTCTACTACATCTTCATGATGCGGAGTATTAAATATCAAACAAAAAAAGCAGCTGCCACTGAGACCCTTGAAGGTACAAGCTCTACCAGAATTTTACACCAATGGACGGGTTAGATAATGGAAGGCTTATATGTACTTTTTACGCTACTGTTTTTCTTTACATATATCAAATCGTTTAAAAAACAAAAGAGAAACTTTGACGGTAAAGACCGACGGATGTGTACATGAATAACTAGCATCCACCTCTGGCTGTTCAGGCCCTTAGGAGATGGTGACGCTTCTGTGTGAAGCTCATCGCTGGGTCTCTAGAGATCCAGGCTGGTACACAGGCACCCCGGGGTCGCCGAGCGCCGGTCGCCCTCTGATGATGTCAGCAGCCTTCTCCGCGATCATAATGGTGGGGGCGTTGAGGTTGCCACTGACGACGCTGGGCATGATGGAGGCGTCGACCACACGGAGGCCCTCGAGGCCCAGCACGCGCGTCTCTGGGTCCACCACCGCCATTGGGTCAGATGGAGAACCCATCTTACACGTGCAGGACGGATGGTAGGCGCTGTCTGCCTTGTGACGCACAAACGCATCAATCTCGGCGTCTGACTGACACTCAGGCCCTGGCTGTACCTCGGGCCCCCGGAATGGGTCGAAGGCCTTCTGGGCAAAGATCTCCCGAGAAAGCTTGACACACTCCCTGAACTCCAATACATCAGTGTCTGAGGCAGAGAGGGGAGACACACAAGTCATCAACCACACAGGGCCTGTTTCCCAGAACCAGATTAAGACTACACCTGGACTAAATAGCAGAGGCATTTTCAGTTTAGGAATAGCCTTAATCTGGGTCTGGGAAACAATCCATTCAGAGAATTTTGTTAGGCATGGTCTGGTGACAGCATACAAGGCAGAACATACCTGTTGAGAGGTAGTTGGGCTGGATGATTGGGTGATCTAGAGGGCTGGCGCTCTTCAGCTTTAACCATCCAATACTAGTACTTCTCATTGGTCCCACGTGAACCTGTCACATCAAAACGGGCCAATCGGTGTCCAGTATCAACATTAGTTCATATTTCATTAGGTAAAAAGGCATAGGAAAAAGGTTCAATAAAATGCAAGTCCTGGTGATAAAGTGCTTGCAAAATTTTTCGCACAGTTCAAATCGATACCACAAGTGTGAATGCATCTCTGAGAATGCACTACGTGTGTGCAGGTGTGAGTGGGAAACACCTTTCACAACATGCAGAGCCTTGGATGAGTCAGAGCATGGACATAAAGAGGGTGTTCAGCATGGAGAGATTTATCGGGTTTAAGGACACACACACACCCCCACAGACATGTCCAAAAACACACACCCCCACGCACAGCTTACCTGGTAAGCTTCTATCTTGGAGGCGACGCGGCCGTGGTCGATGACCTGCGAGGGCAGGAAGTGGAACTGGATGTCGGGGTGGGCCACGCCCCCTCTGCTCCGGATGAAGCCCCCGCTCTCCAGGTGGGCCGTGGCCCCGTATCCTGGGAGGCAGGTGCCATGGTTACCGGGTTAAATCATTTGGATGACAGACGCAATTCTCGTGAAATGACATTCTCACAAAATAAAAACGAGCCATCAGAACCGTTTACCCTGTGCACTTGTTTGACCTGTGCACCTTTGCTGTACTTGTTTGTTATACCTGTATATTGGAGGAGCCACTCCAGGCCAATCTTGACCATGTGGAAAGGCTTCTGGGCCTTGTATAGGGTGATGGGCTGAGAGCACTGCTGCTGAACATACAGCTCCAGGTGGTCCTGAAGATTACTGCCCACTCCTACAGATAGGAACGCACACACACACCAACATTATGTAAGGACATATAAAAAACACACGAAAAAAAACAGTACTACTCTCCACACACCCTTGTATATGTAATCATTAGTGAATGTCCTTGAGCTTTGCTACAGCTGCTATATATATATATATATATATAAAACTGTTCGCTGCTCTGGCCCCCCAATGGTGGAACAAACTCCCTCACGACGCCAGGACAGCGGAGTCAATCACCACCTTCCGGAGACACCTGAAACCCCACCTCTTTCAGGAATACCTAGGATAGGATAAAGTAATCCTTCTCACCCCCCCCCCCTTAAAAGATTTAGATGCACTATTGTAAAGTGGCTGTTCCACTGGATGTCTTAAGGTGAACGCACCAATTTGTAAGTCGCTCTGGATAAGAGCGTCTGCTAAATGACTTAAATGTAAATGCTATAATGCATTTCACTGGCTCATTATTATTTGTATATAACTAACTGACTTCTCTGGAAACTTGCCTCAATGGGAATGTCTTACTATGAAACCTAACCGGCTTTAGCTGTCAAAGCAAATGTTATCGGTCACATACACACGGTTAGCAGATGTTAAAGCGAGTGTAGCGAAATGCTCGTGCTTCTGGTTCTGACAGCGCAGTAACATCTAACAAGTAAATCTAACAATTCCCCAACAACTACCTAATACACACATATCCAAAAGGGGTGAACGAGAATATGTACATATAAATATATGGATAAGCGATAGCCGAGCTGCATAGGCAAGGTGCAATAGATGGTATAAAATACAGTATATACATATGATATGAGTAATGTAAGATATGGAAACATTATTAAAGTGGTATTGTTTAAAGTGACTAGTGATCTATTTGTTAAAATGACCAGTGATTGAGTCTCCATGTAGGCAGCAGCCTCTGAGTTAGTGATGGCTGTTTAACAGTCTGATGGCCTTGAGATAGAAGCTGTTCTTCAGTCTCGGTCCCAGCTATGATGCACCTGTACTGACCTCACCTTCTGGATGATAGCGGGGTGAACAGGCAGTGGCTTGGGTGGTTGTTGTCTTTGATGATCTTTTTGGCCTTCCTGTGACATCGGATGCTATAGGTGTCATGGAGGGCAGGTAGTTTGCCCCTGGTGATGCGTTGTGCAGACCGCACCACCTTCTGGAGAGTCTTGCGGTTGAGGGCAGAGAAGTTACCGTACCAGGCTGTGATACAGCCTGACAGGATGCTCTCGATTATAGATTTGTAAAAGTTTGTCAGGGTTTTGGGTGACAAGCCAAATTTCTTCAGCCTCCTGAGGTTGAAGAGGCACAGTTGCGCCTTCTTCACCACAGTATCTGTGTGCGTGAACCATTTCAGTTTTTCGTTGATGTGTACGCCGAGGAACTTAAAACGTTCCACTTTTTCCACTGCTGTCCCTTCGATGTGGATAGGGGGTGGTCCCTCCGCTGTTTCCTGAAGTCCACAATCATCTCCTTTGTTTTGTTGACGTTGAGTGAGAGGTTATTTTCCCGACACCACACTCCGAGGGCCCTCATCTTCTCCCTATAGGCTGTCTCGTCGTTGTTGGTAATCAAGCCCACTACTGTTGTGTCGTCTGCAAACTTGATGACTGAGTTGGAGGCGTGCATGGCCATGCAGTCATGGGTGAACAGGGAGTACAGGAAGGGGCTGAGCACGCACCCTTGTGGGGCCCCAGTGTTGAGGGTCAGCGAAGTGGAAATATTTCTTACCTTCACCACCTGGGGGCGGCCCGTCAGGAAGTCCAGGACCCAATTGCGCAGGGCGGGGTTGAGGCCCAGGGCCTCCAGCTTGATGATGAGATTGGAGGGTACTATGGTGTTGAATGCTGAGCTGTAGTCAATGAACAGCATTCTTACATAGGTATTCCTCTTGTCCAGATGGGATAGGGCAGTGTGCAGGCGATCGCATCGTATTGTTCTTTAGTCGTAGTGTACTTAGTTTAAATTTGTTTCTGTTCTTGTCCATTAGTGTTCTGTATTTTCTCATGTTCTATGTTTTGTGTGGACCCCAGAAAGAATAGCTGCTGCTTTTTCAACAGCCAATGGAAACACACACACACTGTGTTGATCATTTATCCTGATTGCCTAGTCCCCTTTACTCCTACCTACAGTGCATTTGGAAAGTATTCCAGACCCCTTCCCTTTTTCCAGTTTGTTATGTTACAGCCTTATTCTAAAATGGATGAAATATTTATTTTTTCCTCAGTCTACACACAATACCCCATAATGACAAAGCAAAAACAGGTTCATTTTTTTGCGAATGCATTAAAAATAAACAGAAATACCTTATTTACATAAGTATTCAGACCTTTTGCTATGAGAGTTGAAATTGAGCTCAGGTGCATCCTGTTTCCATTGAGCATTCCTGAGACGTTTCTACAACTTGATTGGAGTCCACCTGTGGTAAATTTAATTGGACATGATATGGAAAGGCACACAGCTGTCTATAAGGTCCCACAGTTGACAGTGCATGTCAGAGCAAACACCAAGCCAGGAGGTCGAAGGAATTGTGCGTAGAGCTCCAAGACAGGACTGTGTCGTGGCACATACCTGGGGAAGGGTACCAAAACATCTCTGCCGCATCAAAGGTCCCCAAGAACACAGTGGCCTCTGTCATTCTTAAATGGAAGAAGTTTGGAACCACCAAGACTCTTCCTAGAGCTGGCTGCCCGGCTAAACTGAGTAATCGGGGGAGAAGGGCCGTGGTCAGGGAGTTCAGAGCTCCTCTGTGGAGATGGGAGAACCTTGCAGAAGGACAACCATCTCTGCAGCACTCCACCAACCAGGCCTTTATGGTAGAGTGGCCAGACGGAAGCCACTCCTCAGTAAAAGGCACATGACAGCCTGATCTTGATAAACAAGATTTTCTGGTCTGATGAAACCAATATTGAACTCTTTGGCCTGAATGCCAAGCGTCATGCCTTTGAGGAAACCTGGAATCATCCCTACGGGGAAGCATGGTGGTGGCAGCATCATGCTGTGGGGATGTTTTTCAGCGGCAGAAACTGGGAAACTAGTCAGGATCGAAGGCAAGATGAAAGGAGCAAAGTACAGAGAGATCCATGATGAAAACCTGCTCCAGAACGCTCAGGACCTCCGACTGGTGCAAAGATTCACCTTCCAACAGGACAACGACCCTAAGCACTCAGCTAAGACATTGCAGAAGAAGCTTTGGGACAAGTCTCTGCATGTCCTTGTGTGGCCCAGCCAGATCCCGGACTTGAACCCGATCGAACATCTCTGGAGAGACCTGAAAATAGCTGTGAAGCGACGCTCCCCATCCATCCTGACAGTACTTGAAAGGATCTGCAGAGAAGAATGGGAAAACCTCCCCAAATAAAGATGTGCCAAGCTTGCAGTGTCATACCCAAGAAGACTTGATGCTGTAATTTTTTTAAAATCATCAATTTTAGAATAAGGCTGTAACGTAACAAAATGAGGAAAAAGTCAAAGGGTCTGAATACTTTCCTAATGCACTGCACATGTATAAATTACCTCAACTAACTTGTACATTGACTCAGTATCGTTACTCCTTGTATATACATTTACATTTAAGTCATTTAGCAGACGCTCTTATCCAGAGCGACTTACAAATTGGTGCGTTCACCTTAAGACATCCAGTGGAACAGCCACTTTACAATAGTGCATCTAAATCTTTTAAGGGGGGGGGGGTGAGAAGGATTACTTTATCCTATCCTAGGTATTCCTGAAAGAGGTGGGGTTTCAGGTGTCTCCGGAAGGTGGTGATTGACTCCGCTGTCCTGGCGTCGTGAGGGAGTTTGTTCCACCATTGGGGGCCAGAGCATATATATAGCTTTGTTATTGTTATTTATTGTGTTACTAATATTATTTGCACATTTTCTCTCTTCATTGTTGTTTAAGGGCTCGTAAGTAAGCATTTCACGGTCAACTCTACACCGGTTTTACTTGGCACATGTGACAAATAAAATGTTATTTGATTTGAAGACAATGGGGGTAAGGTGGGGTCTTTAGGTCACCTGGTAGATGCTGGACCACAGGGATGTCTAGCTGTTTCAGGTCATCAGCGTTGCCCACCCCGGACAGCATGAGAAGCTGTGGGGAGTTGATGGCCCCACCACTGAGAATTACCTCCTTTTCAGCAAAAACCTGAGAGAGAGAGAGAGAAGAGATGAATAGAGAGATATGTGAGGGGATATAGGCTGTTGAATTTCCCAAAGACCTACCTGCTTCTTCTCCCCGTTCTGAGTGTACTCCACGCCCACAGCTCTCCTCCCATCAAACAGGATCCTGGTGGTCAGACATTGCACCTCTGTCCTCAGGTTGGCTCGGGTAAGGACCGGTCGCAAGTACGCACTGGCTGTGCTCCACCTCTTACCTTGGGGATTGGGGGGGGGGGGTAAGAGAAAGAGGGGGATGAGAAGATGATAAGTCCGTTTATAATGCAGTTCCCTACTTTTACTTGTACAGATACAGACGTCTGCATACACTGCGTATAAACATTAAGAACAACTTCCGAATATTGAGTTGTACCCCCTTATGCCCTCAGTACGGCCTCAATTCCTCGGGCATGGACTCTACAAGGTGTCGAAAGCATTCCACATGTTGACTACAATGATTCCCACAGTTGTGTCCTGTTGGCTGGATGTCCTTTGGGTGGTGGACTATTCTTGATACACACAGGAAACTGTTGAGCCTGAAAAACTGAGCAGCGGTGCAGTTGTTGACACAAACAGGTGTGTCTGGCACCTACCACCTTACCCCGTTCAAAGGCACTTAAATATTTTCTCTTGCCCATTCACCCTCTGAATGGCACACACACAATCCATGTCTCAATTGTCTCAAAGCTTAAAAAACATTATTTAACCTGCCCTCCCCCTTCATCTCGACTGATTGAAGTGGATTTAACAAGTGACATCAATACGGGATCATAGCTCCCCCCTGAATTCACCGGGTCAATCTGTCATGGAAAGAGCAGGTGTTCCTAATGTTTTGTACACTCAGTGTATGTGCGCATATCTTTAATTCATCCCCTACCTTCATAGATGGTCATGTCCATCCAGCCCAAGCCCTCCTGCTGAAAGCCGTTCATGTCGTTAGTGAAGGGGTACCCAGCCTGCTGGCCAGCCTCTATGAAGGCCCGGTGTAGAGGGTGGTTCGTCTTCCCCCGGGTCACGTGCAGGGGCCCGCTGCCTCCCCGGTAGCGGTCGCCTCCCAGCTCGTGGCACTGGGCCTTGCGGAAGTAGGGCAGGCAGTGGTCGTAGTCCCAGCCCTCCGCCCCCTCCCTCTGCCAGCGGTTGTAGTCCTCACCGTGGCCCCGGATGTACACCATGGCGTTGAGAGAGGAGGAGCCACCCCACACCCTGCCACGGGGCCAGTACATCACCCGGTTGTTCACGTGCTCCTGGGGCAGGGTGTGGTAGAACCAGTTGACCTTGTCATCACACAGGTTGTAGGTGAGGGCGGCCGGCATGTGGATCTTCCAGGAGAGACGGACGTTGCCCAGGGTCCTGTCCTTAGGGCCGGCCTCCAGCAGGAGCACCGACTCCTGGGGATCCTCAGTGAGACGGTTGGCCAGGACGCAGCCCGCCGAGCCAGCGCCCACGATGACATAGTTGAAGGACGGGGTGCTGGATTTGGCTGCTGTGGTGCTGTACCTGGGAGAGGGGTCCCAGTCCCTCCTTCTGTTCAGGGCATTGGGGGACCCTCTTAACCAGGCTGACACACACCTGCCCACTCCCATCCCCATATTGAACCCAACTTTGCCTGAAGCAGCTGCAGAGAGCATCCTGATGGCTCTGATGGCACACCTGCACAATAAAATACATCACGAATAAATAAGAAATATTACATGTTTTTTTTGTGTGTGTAGAAAAAAAATAACAGATGATTTCAAGCAAATCACTTCCGATGTCAATGATATTATGTAAACGCTTGGAAAACAGAAGATTAGTGAAACAAATATTGTAAAAAAAACAGCACAACTCAAAGTCCATGCACTGCCTGTCACATGATGCGCACAAGTTTGAGATTCTAGGAACAACATGACAAAATGAAAACATGATACAGTACCCTACTTGTATCATATTGCTAGTCTAGTTGAATAATGTATGGGCTTTACGGACTATACTGGGAGGGGCTATAGATAGGAATTAACGCCTTCCTTCTCGAGTTTCAGTTTCAACATAGCAAATAACTTTCATCTCTCTCAAAAAAAGAGAAATGTTTGCAACATCAACTATATTTTTTTGCAATAACGTTTTTTGTACGCGTCAATAAAAACATGTGTATGCTAGATGCAGGCAATAAGACGATATAAAACTTGAGTGGGGTCACAGCAATTCAGAAAACGGCGAATAAGTTTGCGAACTGTGGTTGTGGTTGACACAAAGTGTCATTAAACTTCGCCCACTTTATTTGGTTAAACATGGAAATAACGGGAGGAAAAAACGGCTTTACTTACGGTTATACTTGATCGCATCGACCTATATCTTCCAAAACTGTCACAATCTGCAGAGATAAGAGGGCGGAGTTGACGGTCTGCTGGCCACCGGGTGCTGGATTGGCTTGCAATGCACCCCGGGAACAGCAAAGTGGTAACAGTCCTACAATGATCTGGCCTACCCAACAACATATATAACACCTCAAATCAAATCAAAGTTTATTTGACACGTGCGAAAAGGGGTTGTAGACCTTACAGTGAAATGCTTACTTACAGGCAGTGCAATTTTTAAGTAAAAGAAAAGGTATTAGGTGAACAAGTATAGAAATAAAAACAACAGTAAAAAAGACTGAAAAATAACAGTAGCGAGGCTATATACAGTAGCAAGGCTATAACAGCTGCAAGGCTATATACAGTTGCAAGGCTATATACAGGCACCAGTTAGTCGGGCTGATTGAGGTAGTATGTACATGTAGGTATTGCTAAAGTGACTATGCTTACATGATAACAGAGAGTAGCAGTAGCATAAAAGAGGGGTTGAGGGGGGGGGGGTAGCCATTTGATTACCTGTTCAGGATTCTTATGGCTTGGGGGTAAAAACAGTTGAGAAGCCTTTTGGTGCTAGACTTGGTGTTCCTGTACCGCTTGCCGTGCGGTAGTAGCGAGAACAGTTTATGACTGGGGTGGCTGTGTCTTTGACCATTTTTAGGGCCTTTCTCTGACACCGCCTGGTATAGAGGTCCTGGATGGCAGGTACAGTGATGTACTGGGCCGTACGCACTACCCTCTGTAGTGCCTTGCGGTCGGAGGCCGAGCAGTTGCAGTACCAGGCAGTGATGCAACCATGCTCTCGATGTTGCAGCTGTAGAACATTTTGAGGATCTGAGGACCCATGCCAAATATTTTTAGTTCCTGAGGGGGAATAGGCTTTGTCATGCCTTCTTCACGACTATCTTAGTGTGATTGGACCATTCTAGTTTGTTGGTGATGTGGACACCAAGGAACTTAAAAGCTCTCAACCTGCTCCACTACAGCCCCGTCGATGAGAATGTGGGCATGCTCGGTCCTCCTTTCCATGTAGGCCACAATCATCTGGATTGCTAATGTTGTGTATTGGCCATTGAGAGGCTTTGAAGCCATCGGTTGGCCATATTGCACTCCCTAGTAGGAGCGGTCCGCCATTGGAATGAATGGAATTTTACAGTATTTCAATTAAACGTTTCAAGGACAAAATTACATGTATTTAAATGTGCGTTCATAAATCCACTCTGGAGTGCTAGAGTGCACACAGAGTGCACTCTGGGTATTCATAAATTCAGAGCGTTGGTAGAATGTCCATTCATAAATTCAGAGCGTTTGGCTCCCGGTGGGTTCAGAACACACACTGGATTCTCTGGTCGAGTAGTAGGGTTGATCAGAGCGTTCTGACCTCCCAACTGCAGTCAAGCACCCAACCTAACTGGCTAACGTTGGCTAGATTGCTAGCTACTTCCAGACACAAATGAGAGAACACCTCACTCTGATAATTTTACTCGCCCCAGCAGAGCTGGTTAGGCTTTTTTCGTGTTATCCAGAGCATTGGTGAATAACTGCTCTAAATTGTTATTCAGTTCATTATTCTGCTCTCTGGCACTCTCAGACGAGAGTCTTCTGATATCGAAGTATAGCCAGAGTGAGGAGAGTAACATTTGTACTCTCAACAACAACAAAAATTGTTTAAGGAAAAAGTTTATATATATATATATATATATATATGTTTAGCTCACATAATATAATTTAAATGTATGCATTTAAGGTGTATGTAATATAGTAAACTAGTCAAAAATAATGTAGATATTAAAAAATGCATTTTTATTGCTTCCAAAATATTTTTTTCACAACGGAGGAGGAATACCAAGATGGCTGCGGTGTGGCTTCAATACAGTGCCCCCTGGTAGTCATGCAGGGGTCATACACATCATTGGTCCTGCCATGGGACCCTGCAATCCAGAGCTCCGGGTGCCAAGCGCACTTAACGGTACATACTGTAGCTTGTCCTCATATTTAACCAAGACTCAACTTCAGTAGGAGGATGGATTTGGGGCTCTCATGAGTTTATTATAGGGCAGACCCTTTCACGTGATATTTGTTTTGCAACTACAGATGACTAAAGTTGTATCATTTGACATTGATTTTATTCTCTTAGTTGCTTACTGCTCAGCCATCACCCTCAATTGTAAGTTTTATTTATCCTATAAAATCACATTTTATGTGAAAAAGCTTTGATGCAATATCCATCTTTTGAATGGTTGTTTATTTCAAATCCACAGTGTTACCTGTGAGAAATTAGAAGATGGTGAGTTGATAGTCCAAGGATGGTTCACTCAGATGACAAAATATTTGTGTTCTCACCTTGAAGGTATGAACAAGGAGAAACTATAATCCACATTAGTCAAAATGAGTCTCTCTAGTACATAAACTGTTTCTCGACCTGCAAGGGACACTATCAATGTTCGCTACATTGGTGTCAGAAGTGGGATGATGGGTTTGGGTTATTTGTTTCCACAAGGGATACCACCGGAATGGACAGAGATCCCTGAAGTCAGTCCTTCTCATCTGTGTGCACTCAAAGTTGCTCTTCTGCCTGAAGACTGGGGGGCTGTTCGGCTGAGCATAAGTTAGGTCATCAACATATACAATAGGGAAAGCTAATATGAATTCAATTCATGATATAAATAGATTTGGTGAATTTACAGTGATGCATGTTAAAGCAACACATCATAACGTTTGCAGAAAGCATTCACGACCTCACAGGAACTTGGACCGATATAAATGGCTATACATCCTGCTGTCGTTATGAACCACCTTTGGGAGAAGTTGACCTCAGTGGTCTCGAACAGTTGGGACTACTATAGCCTATTACTGTACAGCAAACTTAAAATCACAATCATTGGCTGTATTGCTGAATAATTGGAATAGTTCAAAGGCAAATGTCTAACTCTCTGTATTATGTTCAGGTAAGGCTCATTGAGATCATTTCTCTTCTTCATACAGCTGTGGTTCTATCACCTTGCACCTGCCGAGCCAGGTTTCCAGCCAATCATCACTGCTTACAATCTCCCGCCACCGGCAGTAGGTGAATATTCAAAGTATACAACATGCAATGAATGTACCATATGTTACGTTTTTTTGAAGTATTATTATATATTTTTTATTCCTCTGTCAATTTAATGGTGATATTTGTTTATTTTATTATAATAACATAAATAATTTGCATATACTGATGGTATTGATACTACACTGGGAAAAAATATCAACGCAACATGTAACCATTTCAAAGATTTTACTGAGTTACAGTTCATGTAAGGAAATCAGTCAATTGAAATAAATTCATTAGGCCCTAATCTCTGGATTTCACATGACTGGGAATACATATGCATCTGTTGGTCACAGATTCCTTCAAAAAAAGGGAGGGACGTGGATCAGAAAACCAGTCAGTATCTGGTGTGAACACCATTTGCCTCATGCAGAGCGACACATCTCCTTCGCATGGAGTTGGTCAGGCTGTTGATTGTGGCCTGTGGAATGTTGTCCCACTCTTCTTCAGTGGCTGTGCGAAGTTGCTGGATATTGGTGGGAACTGGGACGCTGTCATAAACATCGATTCAGATCATCCCAAACATGCTCAATGGGTGACATGTCTGGTGAGAATGCAGGCCATGGAAGAAGTGTGACATTTTAAGCTTCCGGGAATTGTGCACAGATCCTTCCGTCATGGAACCGTGCATTATCATGCTGAAACATAAGGTGATGGCGGCGGATGAATGGCACGACAATGGGCCTCAGGATCTCATCACGGTATCTCTGTGCATTCAAGTTGCCATCGATAAAATGCAATTGTGTTTGTTGTCCGTAGCTTATGCCTGCCCATACCATAACCCCACTGCCACCATGGGACACTCTATTCACAATGTTGACATTAGCAAACCGGTCACACACACATTACATTTACATTTACATTTAAGTCATTTAGCAGACGCTCTTATCCAGAGCGACTTACAAATTGGTGCATTCACCTTATGACATCCAGTGGAGCAGCCACTTTACAATAGTGCATCTAAATCTTTTAAGGGGGGTGAGAAGGATTACTTTATCCTATCCTAGGTATTCCTTAAAGAGGTGGGGTTTCAGGTGTCTCCGGAAGGTGGTGATTGACTCCGCTGTCCTGGCGTCGTGAGGGAGTTTGTTCCACCATTGGGGGGCCAGAGCAGCGAACAGTTTTGACTGGGCTGAGCGGGAACTGTACTTCCTCAGTGGTAGGGAGGCGAGCAGGCCAGAGGTGGATGAACGCAGTGCCCTTGTTTGGGTGTAGGGCCTGATCAGAGCCTGGAGGTACTGAGGTGCCGTTCCCTCACAGCTCCGTAGGCAAGCACCATGGTCTTGTAGCGGATGCGAGCTTCAACTGGAAGCCAGTGGAGAGAGCGGAGGAGCGGGGTGACGTGAGAGAACTTGGGAAGGTTGAACACCAGACGGGCTGCGGCGTTCTGGATGAGTTGTAGGGGTTTAATGGCACAGGCAGGGAGCCCAGCCAACAGCGAGTTGCAGTAATCCAGACGGGAGATGACAAGTGCCTGGATTAGGACCTGCGCCGCTTCCTGTGTGAGGCAGGGTCGTACTCTGCGGATGTTGTAGAGCATGAACCTACAGGAACGGGCCACCGCCTTGATGTTAGTTGAGAACGACAGGGTGTTGTCCAAGATCACGCCAAGGTTCTTAGCGCTCTGGGAGGAGGACACAGTGGAGTTGTCAACCGTGATGGCGAGATCATGGAACGGGCAGTCCTTCCCCGGGAGGAAGAGCAGCTCCGTCTTGCCGAGGTTCAGCTTGAGGTGGTGATCCGTCATCCACACTGATATGTCTGCCAGACATGCAGAGATGCGATTCGCCACCTGGTCATCAGAAGGGGGAAAGGAGAAGATTAATTGTGTGTCGTCTGCATAGCAATGATAGGAGAGACCATGTGAGGTTATGACAGTGCCAAGTGACTTGGTGTATAGCGAGAATAGGAGAGGGCCTAGAACAGAGCCCTGGGGGACGCCAGTGGTGAGAGCGCGTGGTGAGGAGACAGATTCTCGCCACGCCACCTGGTAGGAGCGACCTGTCAGGTAGGACGCAATCCAAGCGTGGGCCGTGCCGGAGATGCCCAACTCGGAGAGGGTGGAGAGGAGGATCTGATGGTTCACAGTATCGAAGGCAGCCGATAGGTCTAGAAGGATGAGAGCAGAGGAGAGAGAGTTAGCTTTAGCAGTGCGGAGCGCCTCCGTGATACAGAGAAGAGCAGTCTCAGTTGAATGACTAGTCTTGAAACCTGACTGATTTGGATCAAGAAGGTCATTCTGAGAGAGATAGCGGGAGAGCTGGCCAAGGACGGCACGTTCAAGAGTTTGAGAGAAAAGAAAGAAGGGATACTGGTCTGTAGTTGTTGACATCGGAGGGATCGAGTGTAGGTTTTTTCAGAAGGGGTGCAACTCTCGCTCTCTTGAAGACGGAAGGGACGTAGCCAGCTGTCAGGGATGAGTTGATGAGCGAGGTGAGGTAAGGGAGAAGGTCTCCGGAAATGGTCTGGAGAAGAGAGGAGGGGATAGGGTCAAGCGGGCAGGTTGTTGGGCAGCCGGCCGTCACAAGACGCGAGATTTCATCTGGAGAGAGAGGGGAGAAAGAGGTCAGAGCACAGGGTAGGGCAGTGTGAGCAGAACCAGCGGTGTCGTTTGACTTAGCAAACGAGGATCGGATGTCGTCGACCTTCTTTTCAAAATGGTTGACGAAGTCATCTGCAGAGAGGGAGGGGGGGGGGGAGGAGGATTCAGGAGGGAGGAGAAGGTGGCAAAGAGCTTCCTAGGGTTAGAGGCAGATGCTTGGAATTTAGAGTGGTAGAAAGTGGCTTTAGCAGCAGCGACAGAAGAGGAAAATGTAGAGAGGAGGGAGTGAAAGGATGCCAGGTCCGCAGGGAGGCGAGTTTTCCTCCATTTCCGCTCGGCTGCCCGGAGCCCATACACTAGGTCTGCCATCTGCCTGGTACAGTTGAAACCGGGATTCACTCCTCCAGTGTGCCAGTGGCCATCGAAGGTGAGCATTTGCCCACTGAAGTTGATTATGACGCCGAATTGCAGTCAGGTCAAGACCATAGTGAGGACGACGAGCACGTAGATGAGCTTCCCTGAGACAATTTCTGGTTGTGCAAACCCAAAGGTTTGGTACTTGTTTTCAGTGCACGTGGTGTACCCTGCAGAAAACCATGTCTTCCAAAGAGCTGCGCTAGCTTTCGCTGAGTTTATGCAGTGGCATGGTGTCTTAAATTGGAGACGGTTGCCCCCTTGTGGCTAAATATGGAAGTCAAGTCTAACACATTCCTCTCTTCCAGCCTTGCTTTCCTCCAAAGCAGAGTGTCCAAACACACTGACAGGCAACAACCTTGTTTTGAGAAATTCCTCAAGAATTCTAAACCAGATTAATTATGTTTATAAGGTACCTCTGTATACACCCTGATATGCTTAAATCCTTATTTTGTTCCTTCTAGGTCTGATAAGGTGTTTGTTGAGTGGAAGGGACTGGCCACAATTGAAGACTTATATATAGATAAGCAATTAGCATCATTCATCCAATTAAAGAATACATTCAAACTCTCTCAATCATATGTTATGTTATTTACAAGTCAGACACTATATCAAAGGGAAAATTCAAAATGTTGATACCCTCCCTGTACAACATTCGTTTTGGTCCGCTACAGCGCCCTCCCAACTCAAAACACCTCATCTCACAGTTTCTCTCCAACTACACAGAGGCCTCTACTAGTCATCTCAAGAAGAACTGGGGTAAAGAGTTCAATATTGAGATCTCAGATGATCTATGGGGAGAAGCCCTGTCTAGAATCACTCCTTTTCCATCAACGAAAATATCAATGAATACAATATAAAGTCAAAGTCAAAGTCAAAACCAAATGACATAATTTAACCCCAGGTCTCCTCACTGTGTGACAAATGAGGATTCATTAACTCATCTTTTTCGGCTCTGCCCCCTAATTAATCATTTTTGGAGGAATGATTGGTATTCAAAGGTATATGAGAAGGACATTGAACCGGACCCAGAACTTGCTCTCTTTCGCTGCTCAGTCTATTCTAAGATAGTCCTATGAGGAACAGGCTCTGATGTTTGGAATGGTGGCTGCAAAAAAAATGATCCTCACAGAATGGAAGTTAACCATCCCCCCCTTGCTTCCGTAGATGGCAAGCAGAAAAGATTATCATAAACATAAAAAATAAAAATAAAACATTTTAAATCAGGACTAACTCCAGAAGATTTTTCAAAAGTTGGGGTCCGTTTCCTGACTTTCTGGACTGATTGTGAGCACTGATTAGGAACACATTCTTTGTTGTAACTGTCATAGTGTTCTTCTATTCTTGTCCCATGTCTTGCTGAGGCAATACTTCACTTCACAAGTCAGGTAGCTGTTTTTTTTGTTATTTTTGTGTTTTGCACTCATTTGTAAAAGAAAATCATTTGAAAAAAATAATAACAATTTTAATTAAAAAAAATATATATATATATAAAAATAAAATATATATATATAGGGAACACACATTATGAACTGTGTCTGAATGTAAACATAATTAGGATTAATGTGTTCCCCTCTACCCTAGTGTTAATTACTATTACATATTAAGGAACTGGCAGTACATATGTGTGTCTATCTCTCAGTTTTCTTCCACGTACATATTAGACAAAGAAGAAAAATCACTGAATAAATACCTTATAGATCAGTGGTTCTCAAAGTGGTGGTAGCAAGGTTATGGGGGTTGCCCGTGTGAAACTGAAAAACATACAGTGCATTCAGAAAGTATTCAGACCCCTGGACTTTTTCCACATTTTGTTAAGTTACGGCCTTATTCTAAAATCGATTAAATAGTTTCCCCCCCCTCATCAATCTACACACAATACCCAATAATGACAAAGCAAAAACAGGTTTTTAGAAATGTTTTCAAATTTATAATAAATAAATAAATAAATATCACATTTACAGAAGTATTCAGACCCTTTACTCTGTACTTTGTTGAAGCACCTTTAGCAGCGATTACAGCCTCGAGTCTTCTTGGGTATGACGCTATAATCTTGACACACCTGTATTTGGGGAGTTTCTCCCATTCTTCTCTGCAGATCCTCTCAAGCTCTGTCAGGTTGGATGGGGAGCGTCGCTTCAAAGCTGTTTTCAGGTCTCTCCAGAGATGTTCAATCGGGTTCAAGTCTGGGCTCTGGCTGGGCCCCGCAAGGACATTCAGAGACTTGTCCCGAAGCCACTCCTGCATTGTCTTGGCTGTGTGCTTAGGGTCATTGTCCTGTTGGAAGGTGAACCTTCACCCCCAATCTGAGGTCCTGAGCGCTCTGGAGCAGGTTTTCATCAAGGATCTCTCTGTACTTTTCTCTGTTAATCTTTCCCTCGATCCGGAATAGTCTCCCACAACATGAGGCTGCCACCACCATGCTTCACTGTAGGGATAGTGCCAGATTTCCTCCAGATGTGACGCTTGGCATTCAGGCCAAAGAATTCAATCTTGGTTTCATCAGACCAGAGAATCTTGTTTCTCATGGCCTGAGAGTCTTTAGGTGCCTTTTGGCAAACTCCAAGCAGGTTGTCATGTGCCTTTTACTGAGGAGTGGCTTCCGTCGGGCCATTCTACCATAAAGGCCTGATTGGTGGAGTGCTGCGGAGATGGTTGTCCTTCTGGAAGGTTATCCCATCTCCACAGAGGAACTGTAGAGCTCCATTGGGTTCTTGGTCACCTCACCGACCAAGGTCCTTTTTAATTTGAACTGTTATTTAACTAGGCTAAGTCAGTTTAGAACAAATTCTTATTTTCAATGACGACCTACAAACAGTGGGTTAACTGCCTTGTTCAGGGGCAGAATGACAGATTTTTACCTTGTCAGCGCAGGGATTCGATCTTGCAACCTTTCGGTTACTAGTCCAACGCTCTAAACACTTTGTTGGCCAGCTCTAGGAAGAGTCTTGGTGGTTCCAAACTTCTTCCATTTAAGAATGATGCAGGCCATTGTGTTCTTGGGGACCTTCAATGCTGCAGATATTTTTTGGTACCATTGGGCTCACGAGTGCTGCAGCGGTCTAAGGCACTGCATCTCAGAGCAAGAGGCATCACTACAGTCCCTGGTTTGTATCCAGGCTGTATCACATCCGGCCGTGATTGGGAGTCACGTAGGGCAGTGCACAATTGGCCCAGCGTCGTCCGGGTTTGGCCGGGGTAGGCCGTCAATGGGGGTTCGGATTGATTGGTTGGGGGAGAAAGATGCGGGCAGGGCTGGCCCTTTCACCTAAAGAACACAAAGAGGTAAACATAAGTGTTGGACAAGTAGACAAATCCCATAACTAGTTTTAAAGTTGTTCCTATTTCAGTCTTTTAAAAATATATTTTAAATGTATCAATGCGTATGTGTGATTGTTCTGCAAAATGATTTGCTTTTGTATGATTTTGTACTCTTTTAGAATGTCATGATTTCTGTTAATTTTAGGTCATTTTGTAGAGATTATGACTTACCGGTAAATTTTTGCACAGGAAGCATTGTCTGAAATAGAAGAACAATGACATTGTTAGTGTTAATCAACAATTACAAGCAACAATTATTTAACAGCCTGTACACTGACCAACCTCAAAAGTCCGTATTGACTATCCTGCAATGCCCCTATTTACCCTGACCAGCCTGTGAGGCCCCTATTTATCCTGACCAGCCTGTGAGGCCCCTATTTATCCTGACCAGCATGTGAGGAGCCTTTAATTATACACCAGCCTGTGAGGAGCCTTTAATTATACACCAGCCTGTGAGGAGCCTTTAATTATACACCAACCTGGGAGGAGCCTTTAATTATACACCAACCTGGGAGGAGCCTTTAATTATACACCAGCCTGGGAGGAGACTTCTATTATACACCAGCCTGGGAGGAGCCTTTAATTATACACCAACCTGGGAGGAGCCTTTAATTATACACCAGCCTGTGAGGAGCCTTTAATTATACACCAGCCTGGGAGGAGACTTTTATTATACACCAGCCTGGGAGGAGCCTTTAATTATACACCAACCTGGGAGGAGCCTTTAATTATACACCAACCTGGGAGGAGCCTTTAATTATACACCAACCTGTGAGGAGCCTTTAATTATACACCAGCCTGGGAGGAGCCTTTAATTATACACCAACCTGTGAGGAGCCTTTAATTATACACCAGCCTGGGAGGAGACTTTTATTATACACCAGCCTGGGAGGAGCCTTTAATTATACACCAGCCTGGGAGGAGCCTTTAATTATACACCAACCTGTGAGGAGCCTTTAATTATACACCGGCCTGGGAGGAGACTTTTATTATACACCAGCCTGGGAGGAGCCTTTAATTATACACCAACCTGAGGAGCCTTTAATTATACACCAGCCTGGGAGGAGCCTTTAATTATACACCAGCCTGTGAGGAGCCTTTAATTATACACCAACTTGAGGAGCCTTTAATTAGGGGCGGCAGGGTAGCCTAGTGGTTAGAGCGTTGGACTAGTAACCGGAAGTTCAAATCGCCGAGCTGACAAGGTACAAATCTGTCGTTCTGCCCCTGAACAGGCAGTTAACCCACTGTTCCTAGGCCATAATTGAAAATAAGAATTTGTTCTTAGCTGACTTGCCTGGTAAAATAAAATTATACACCAGCCTGCGAGGCACCTACACTGAGTGTACAAAACATTAGGAACACCTTCCTAATTAAAAAAAGAAAGTAATATAACCTTTATTTAACTAGGCATGTCAGTTAGGAACAAATTCTTATTTACAATGACGGCCTACCCCGGCCAAACCTGGACGACGTTGGACCAATTGTGCGCCACTCTATGGGACTCCCAATCACGGCCGGATGTGATACAGCCTGGATACGAACCAGGGACTGTAGTGACGCCTCTTGCACTGAGTGTCTTAGACCTCTGCGCCACTCAGGAGCCCATTGAGTTGCACCCCCTTTTGGCCTCAAAAGGACCTCAGGACCTCAAACTGGGGCGAAGGTTCACCTTCCAACAGGAAAAGGACCCTAAGCAAACAGCCAAGACAACGCAGGAGTGTCTTCGGGGCAAGTCTCTGAATGTCCTTGAGTGGCCCAGTCAGAGCCTGGACTTGAGGAAACTGAGAATGGATTAACAAGATTGTAGTTACGTCAAAATATGGAAGCTTGTACGGTATAAAAATATTCCAAAACATGCATCCCATTTGCAACAAGGCACTTAAATAATACTGCTAAAATTGTGGCAAAACAATTAACTTTTTGTTCTGAATACAAAGTGTTATGTTTGGGGCAAATCCAATACAACACATTACTGAGTACCACTCTCCATATTTTCAAGCACAGTGGTGGCTGCATCATGTTATGGGTATGCTTGTGATCGTTAAGGACTGGGGAGTTTTTCAGGATAAAGAAGAAATGGAATGGAGCTAAGCACAGGCAAAATCCTTATGGAAAACCTGGTTCAGTCTGCTTTCCACTAGTCACTGGGAGATAAATTCACCTTTCAGCAGGACAATAATCTAAATCACAAGGTCAAATCTACACTGGAGTTGCTTGCCAAGAAGACAGTGAATGTTCCTGAGCGGCCAATTTAAACTACTTGAAAATCTATGGCAAGACCTGAAAATGGTTGTCTGGCAATGATCAGCAACCAATTTGAAAGAGCTTGAAGAATTTTTAAAAGAATAATGGGAAAATGTTGCACAATCCAGGTGTGGAAAGCTCTTAGAGATTTACCCAGATAGACTCAACTGTAATCGCTGCCAAAGGTGCTTCTACAGAGTATTGACTCAGTGGTGTGAATACTTATGTAAATTAGATATTTCTGTATTTCATTTTCAATATATTTGCTAACATTTAGGGGGAAAAAATCTCAATTTTATCCATTTTAAATTCAGGCTGTAATGCAACAAAAATGTGGAATAAGTCAAGGGGTACGAATACTTTCTGAAGGCACTGTAGTTATCGTCTCCCTTTACTACTGGTCTGTAGGATACCTTGCCCATGTCGATAGCGACGCTGAATTCCTTGACTAGAACACGGAAGTAGCATTGGAGACGACTTTGTCCAATATATCTATAACTAACCCAAGATAGTTGATCTGTGTCGTTTAGTGGGCGCAAAAGAAGCATAGTGGAAATAACATGCAAGTAGGTGGGTGAAGCTCCTACTGGCGTGTTGTAGAACGTTTTTAGGGAACGCCTCCTCTGTGAAGTGCGCCTGTGCACAAACCCATTCTGTCTGTATTGATGTTGCATGTAATTGTGTGGAGTAAAGAATGACATAGCCTACTGTCGGAACTAAATTACCTACCTAATTCACATTCGACTGAAAATGTATCAACTACAGTTATTGCGCGTGTTTTTAAATGAGCGTTTAACCGCGGCTGCTGTGGAGATTTTCGGGGCAGTTGAGAAAACGATAGTGGAGTACCAGGAGGAGAATGATCGGCTACGGAGACTGCTGTGGATCACGCCAGAAATAAAACAACGTAGAATAGGTTCGTATGCTATTCCAATGATATATAGTTCTACTAAATCAATGAATTGTTTAATTAAGCTACCAGCGATCACCGTTTCAACCATGCTAAAGGAGTTGTTCTGAAACTTTTACCGTACATGGATAAAAACAATTGTCTGCGTCGCGAAAACGTTTGTTTACGGATGTAACCGTGGTTCTCTGATTAGAGAACGACACATGGGAACTCCTTTCCAGTTCACGCGATGTGATTGAGATGCTTAATATCAAACATGTTTACGGTCACGCCACACCCTTACTGTACCCACGTGATATGTCACCATAACAGGCGGGGTGGTCTCTATTACTCCACTTGAACCCCACAGAGGCGAACGACATGAAAGCTATGCAATTACTCAACTCTTTAAAAACATTTTTTAAAACATTTAAAAAAAAGTTTTATTGCAGAAAAAACAGTATACAGACAGACAATGATAACACATGCTAGGGGCTACAGCAAATGACAGATTATACAAAGACCTTAAAAGAAACACAGATATTGATTGTTTTAACAGCTTTCTTATTAGAAGAATGTAGAATGGTCTTAATGTACTGCTCTAATTCCTTATAGAAAACACGGAAGAGTGTTTTTTTATTAGTGAATTTACATGTATGAATATAACATATTGCCATTAGCGCAGTAAAATTGGAGTAAAATTGTTTTTCTTTATCTTTATTATAGTTAAGGAAACCGGGCAGCACATTCTCCCATAAAAAAAACGAAAGTCATCAAGAATGTTAAAAATGATAAAACTATGAATATCTTTGTTTTTTTTTCAATAATATGTATGACATTTAATGAGCATCTTTCCTGTTGATCCTTAGATATGGTAATCCCAGGGTATGTTACTTTTTCCTTGACTGGAATATTGTATATAGAGGGTATCACATAGTATTTTAACAGCAAACAATTCACAACCGTAATAGGGAAAGACCAGATGCTTTGGAAAAAATATTTATCACATCGACTGCTCTAGGAATCTGGTCAGCATCTTTCAAAAAGAGGGTGGTGTCATCTGCAAGCTGATGGTAATATCTCTGTCAGAAATGATATCGCTGGATTTAACAAAACTTGTAAGAAGTTGGGTTGCAAGCAGGAAGAGGTAAGGTGAAATTGGGTGACCTTGCCTAATTCCCCTTTTCAAATTAAATCTAGATGTGCCGTGTATTAATTTTATGGAACTGTTCACATTTCAAATAAAGAGTTTTAATAGTACTACAAAATAATTCCCCCAAACTCATGTTCCACTGTATCAAAGGCTTTATAAAAGTCTAAGAAGACAATAAAACGACCTTGGAAGATTAGATCAGAATAGTTAATAAGGTCTAACACCAGTCGGATCTTATTAGATATATGTCTATTCCTCATGAAGCCAGATTGGTTCTCTTCTATAATTGAGTCCAATACTGCCTTAATTCTTTTTGCAAATATAGAGGCTAATATTTTGTAGTCGTTATGTACGCCAATTATCGAGGAGAAGCAAGTCTTTCTTGGGCTTAGTTATTAATGTAATCAGACCTTGAGTCAAACTGGGAGGGAGAGCATTATTTGCAATGATTTCAGAAAAGTCCTCCAACAGAAATGGGGCTAACTGTTGAAAAAAAGTTTTGTAAAACTCAGTCCCAGGAGACTTATTTTTTTTAAGTTGTTCATTAGAATAAATGATTTCTTCAACTATAATAGGGTCATCACACTGTTCCCTCTCAGCTTCCCCAAATGATTTCACATCCCCCAGAGAGTCAAAAAAAGAGTTGAGGAAACCTCACAATACTTAGAACTATATAAATTCATGTTGAAGTTGCAGCTAAAGTTAGAGATTAATTTGGGATCATATTTAATTGTTGAATTGTATTATTTTTAGAGTGGTATTTTTATAACCTGAAAAAATGTAGATGAGTTTTGTTCACCCTCCTCTAGCAGCTTCTTCCTAGATCTGACAAAGGCTCCCTCTGCTTTCAGTTTATACATATCATCCAACTTGTGTTGTAGCTCAAACAGAACAGATTTGTCCTCCTCTGAGAGACTTTCAACATGCTTTTGAACAAGAGAGGTGATCTTTGTAATTACACTTTCTTCCTCAGCTCTCCTCGTCTTGGCAAGAATACTCCCATATTTTCTTAAATATTTTCTAACCTCATATTTAAAAAGCTCCCAGTTATTACTGTATGAATTGTCATTTATAGCTTTGTTCCAGAAGTGTGTAATTAAATTGTTTATCTCCATCTTGACCAACTCATGTTTTAATATAGAGCGATTAAGCTTCCAGTAGGATTCTCTGCCAAGGCCATTATCAGAGATGAAAAGTTTAATGTCTATATAAATAGCTCTATGATCAGTAAGGGGAGTGTCAAGGATGTTAACAGAAATACCCTGTTTATCAAAACATTTAGACACCAGCCAAAAATCTATGCGTGATTGTCTGGAGCGTGCCTTATTACTCCAAGTGAAATACTTTAGGAAACTCTACTCAGAGAAAACGTTTTCTTTCGTTTTCGTACCGGGTCGCTAAAGAGGCTGTACCAAAGATGCTGGGAGAGGATGTACCAAAGAGGCTGGGAGAGGCTGTGCCAAAGAAGCTGGGAGAGGCTGTACCAAAGAGGCTGGGAGAGGCTGTACCAAAGAGGCTGGGAGAGGCTGTGCCAAAGAAGCTGGGAGAGGCTGTGCCAAAGAAGCTGGGAGAGGCTGTACCAAAGAGGCTGGGAGAGGCTGTACCAAAGAGGCTGGGAGAGGCTGTACCAAAGAGGCTGGGAGAGGCTGTACCAAAGAGGCTGGGAGAGGCTGTACCAAAGAGGCTGGGAGAGACTGTACCAAAGAGGCTGGGAGAGGCTGTACCAAAGAGGCTGGGAGAGGCTGTACCAAAGAGGCTGGGAGAGGCTGTACCAAAGAGGCTGGGAGAGGCTGTACCAAAGAGGCTGGGAGAGGCTGTACCAAAGAGGCTGGGAGAGGCTGTACCAAAGAGGCTGGGAGAGGCTGTACCAAAGAGGCTGGGAGAGGCTGTACCAAAGAGGCTGGGAGAGACTGTACCAAAGAGGCTGGGAGAGACTGTACCAAAGAGGCTGGGAGAGGCTGTACCAAATAGCCTGGGAGAGGCTGTACCAAAGAGGTATTTCAGAAAACAGAGTGTGATAATTAACCATATAACCAGGGCATGCTCCAGGCAGAAGCAACATGAGCAGTCGCTTAGGACCCCAGACCACTCATAATAATAATAATGCATTAAAAAATACACTACCGTTCAAAAGTTTGGGGTCGTTTAGAAATGTCCTTATATTTGAAAAAAAGCAAAAATGTTGGTCCATTAAAATAACATAAAATTGATCAGAAATACAGTGTAGACATTTTTAATGTTGTAAATGACTATTGTAGATGGAAATGGCAGATTTGTTATGCAATATCTACATAGGCGTACAGAGGCCCATCAAATTTTATTGGCCACATACACATGGTTAGCAGATGTTAATGCGAGTGTAGCGAAATGCTTGTGCTTCTAGTTCCACCTATGCAGTAATATTTAACAAGTAATCTAACAAATTCACAACAACTACCTTATACACACAAATGTAAGGAGATGAATGAGAATATGTACATATAAATATATGGATGAGCAATGGCGTGCGGCATATGCAAGATGCAGTAGATGGTGAAGAATACAGTATATACATATGAGATGAATAATGTAGGATATGTAAACATTATTAAAGTGGCGTTATTTAAAGTGACTAGTGATACCTTTATTGAGTCCGTTTAATTAAGTAGCCAGAGATTTGAGTATGTATGTTGGCAGCAGCCTCTCTATGTTAGTGATGGCTGTTAAACAGTCTGATGGCCTTGAGATAGAAGCTGTTTTTCAGTCTCTCGGTCCCAGCTATGATGCACCTGTACTGACCTCGCCTTCTGGATGATAGCAGGGTGAACAGGCAGTGGCTCGGGTGGTTGTTGTCCTTGATGATTTTTATGGCCTTCCTGTGACATCGGGTACTGTAGGTGTCCTGGAGGGCAGGTAGTTTGCCCCCGGTGATGCGTTGTGCAGTCCGTACTACCCTCTGGAGAGCCTTGAGGTTGCTGTACCAGGCGGTGATACGTTTGTGAGTGTTTTAGATGACAAGCCAAATTTCTTCTGCCTCCTGAGGTTGAAGAGGCGCTGTTGCGCCTTCTTCACCACGCTGTCTGTGTGGGTGGACCATTTCAGTTTGTCCATGATGTGTACGCTGAGGAACTTAAAACTTTCCACCTTCTTCACTACTGTCCCGTCGATGTGGATAGGGGGTGCTACCTCTGCTGTTTCCTGAAGTCCACGATTATCTCCTTTGTTTTGTTGACGTTGAGTGAGAGGTTATTTTCCTGACACCACACCCCAAGGGCCCTCATCTCCTCCCTGTAGGCTGTCTCGTCGTTGTTGGTAATCAGGCCTACCACTGTAGTGTCGTTTACAAACTTGACGATTGAGTTGGAAGCGTGCATGGCCACGCTTTCATGGGTGAACAGGGAGTACAGGAGAGGGCTGAGAACACACCCTTGTGGGGCCCCAGTGTTGAGGATCAGCGGGGTGGAGATGTTGTTTCCTACCTTCACCACCTGGGGCAGCCCGTCAGAAAGTCCAGGACCCAGTTGCACAGGGCGGGGTCGAGACCCAAGGTCTCGACCTTAATGACAAGTTTGGAGGATACTATGGTGTTAAATGCTGAGCTGTAGTCAATGAACAGCATTCTTACATAGGTATTCCTCTTGTCCATATGGGATAGGGCAGGGTGATGGCGATTGCATCATCAGTGGGCCTATTGGGGCGGTAAGAAAATTGGAGTGGGTATAGGGTATCAGGTACGGTGGAGGTGTTATGGTCCTTGACTAGTCTCTCAAAGCACTTCATGATGACGGAAGTGAGTGCAATGGGGCGATAGTAATTTAGTTCAGTTACCTTAGCTTTCTTGGGAACAGGAACAATGGTGGCCATTTTGAAGCATGTGGGGACAACAGACGGGGATAGGGAGAGATTAAATATGTCATAAACACACCAGCCAGCTGGTCTGCGCATGCTCTGAGGACGCGGCTAGTGATGCCGTCTGGGCCGGCAGTCTTGCGAGGGTTAACACGTTTAAATGTTTTACTCACATTGGCCACAGAGGAGGAGAGCCCACAGGCTTTGGTAGAGGTCCGTGTCAGTGGCACTGTATTGTCCTCAAAGAGAGCAATGAAGTTGTTTAATTTGTCTGGGAGCAAGACGTTGATGTCTGCGACGGGGCTGGTTTTCTTTTTGTAATCCGTGATTGACTGTAGACCCTGCCACATACGTCTCGTGTTTGAGCCGTTGAATTGCGACTCTACTTTCTCTCTATACTGACGCTTTGCTTGTTTGATTACCTTGCGGAGGAAATAGCTGCACTGTTTGTATTCAGTCGTGTTTCCGGTCGCCTTGCCATGATTAAAAGCGGTGGTTCGCACTTTCAGTTTTTGTGCAGATGCTGCCATCAATCCACGGTTTCTGGTTAGGGAAGGTTTTAATGGTCACAGAGGGTACGACATCTCCGATGCACTTGCTAATAAACCTGCTTACCGAGTCAGCATATACATCAAAGTTATTGTCAGAGGCTATCCGGAACATATCCCAGTCCACGTGATCGAACCAACCATCACTCTTGTGTTCCAATGGCACGTTATGTTAGCTAATCCAAGTTTATAATTTTAAAAGGCTAATTGATCATTAGAAAACCCTTTTGCAATTATGTTAGCACAGCTGAAAGCTGTTGTTCTGATTTAAGAAGCAATAAAACAGGCCTTCTTTAGACTAGTTGAGTATCTGGAGCAGGGATGTGGCTCAAAAGGGCCAGATTACAGACTGAAAATTGCTAGAAACAAAGAACTTTCTTCTGAAACTTGTCAGTCTATTCTTGTTCTGAGAAATGAAGGCTATTCCATGCGAGAAATTGCCAAGAAACTGAAGATCTCGTACAACGCTGTGTACTACTCCCGTCACAGAACAGTGCAAACTGGCTCTAACCAGAATAGAAAGAGGAGTGGGAGGCCCCGGTGCACAACTGAGCAAGAGGACAAGTACATTAGAGTGTCTGGTTTGAGAAACAGAGGCCTCACAAGTCCTCAACTGGCAGCTTCATTAAATAGTAACCGCAAAACACAGTGAGTCTCCGGGATGCTAGCCTTCTAGGCAGAGTTCATCTGACCAGTGTCTGTGTTCTTTTGCCCATCTTAATCTTTTCTTTTTATTGGCCAGTCTGAGATATGGCTTTTTCTTTGCAACTCTGCCCAGAAGGTTGTGGCTACTGTCTCTGGCTGCGTGTAGATTAATCCACGTAGACTCAGTCTCAAGTCAAAGTCCCGAGTCTTGAGGTTCCAAGTCCAAGTCAAGTCTCAAGTAATTTTTCTTCTTCTATCAAATCCAGTCTTGGGTGGGTATGGTCCAACTTGCAGGGGTACAGATCGAGTCCAGGGCCCATGAAGTGACCATGCCCCTGGTGTAGTATGTTACTACACTGTCTAGAGTCGGTCTACCTTCTGCACTGTATGATTTTGACACTGTAGTGGTAATCAAATGTGCCAGTCCCTGCTTTGAGACAGGGTGCCCTTTGGTGTTCTCCCCATAATGCACAACAAAAACTGTTCTGTTTGACCAACAGTTCTTGCTGCAGCAAGATAGGCACTCAATGCCATAACCGGGCAAAGTGTATGCAACTCACAAATCTCCTGTGAGGGCTGGTTAATGTGATGATGAAAGCACCTTAGGTAAGAATGCTGGGGTTGTCCGAAGCACTGCCTTAGATCCATCTTCTGCTAAATTGAGGCATGATGGATGGGAGGGCATGGAAAGCATGCTTAACTTAAAAAATTGCCAATAGAAAGCTCACATAGCTCAAGTGAAGACGGGCTCAAATGGTGGGCACATAAGTGATTGTAGGACAACATATAACTCCTATGAGGGTACTGAAGGAGCTTTGGGGGGCCGTAACCTGCGGGCACCATTCATGAATTGCGATACAAGAGGGTTTGCCTATGGTGATGCACCTGCAATCTGGTCATGGCCCATAAAGATGGGTACCATATACACTTTGAATGTATAAGGGGACTACCCTGTAGCCACAAGCTCCGGGAGGAAAGTCAAAATGTCAGAAATTGGGCAGGTGATTCTGCATGGTCGACACACCACTTCCTGAACACATTCCACATTCCAGGAATACAGGGTTAGCGTAATGGATGCCTGTCTGCCTGAATTGTATCAATTACCAAGGAGGTCAACCCTGCAGCTACAAGGCGGTCACGTTCAGGGGCCACACCCACACCTTCGGTATTCTGGGTTTGGGGTCCCAAAGCTTACCTTTCGACTTGTGATAGGAGGTCCACTCTGAGAGAGGTGTGGAGCAACAAGTATAACTGATGCGCTCTCGAGGCTCATCGTCCTCAAAACCTGAGGGACCAAGGTATTTGGTGGAAACGCATACATCAGCCCCCTTGGCCGTCTGTGTGATAGGGCATCAACCCTGAGTGCACCTGCTGGACCCTTTATGGAGAACCACATAGGACAGGGACGGGCAACTTTGATGGGGGTAGGGCCCACAAAAAATCTGAACTCATCATGAGGGGCATTAGTTGCTCACGGGTCTGTGTACCCATATGTTGATCCGAGGGCCTTCAAACGTTGCCCATCCATGACATAGGACAATGGGTTAAGTCTTGCAATGCGAACAGATTGAAGAGGGCCTCCTCTGGAGAGAAGCTCTGCAGCCTGAATCTCCACCTCCGGCAGGTGTATTTGCTCTGAGTGATGTAAGATGACCGTTTTGCCCAAAGCAGTAGCTCCCTTGCTACCTGGTGCAGTGCCATTGACCTCAGTCCGCCCTGGCGGTTGATATGTGTAACCACGGTTGTGTTGTCTGTCCATATCAGTATATGTTGTCCTCTCAGTACTGGGAGGAAGAGCCGGAGTGCAAGGGGAGCCGCCTTGAGCTCCAGTACGTTCATGTGAGTTGTCCATGTTGCTGACCCTACACCATGAACCCCTGACTGGTTCAAGACTGCTCCCCATCCCTGTATGGAGGTGTCTGTGGTCAAAGTCGCCTGGTTGTGAACTGCGCCTAGGGGAACTCCACTAGGAATTTGAAGCGCCATTGTATTGCTCCCCAGCAACTTGTTGAAACTGTCAGCTTTTTGTTTTTGTCCCCTCCGGGACATAAATTGTGTTTGTTCTACCAGCACTGTATTTGGCCACATTGGGAGGAAGCCCAATGGTATAGCATGGACTGCAGCAGCTAGGAGGCCTAGGAGCCTCTGACTCTCGAATGCTGTCACCTGATTTATTGGTCGGTAGATCACGGGGGGGTGATTAAGGGGTTTGGAATGATCATTGATTTGTGTAGCAGACTCATCTGATAAATATCCGGAGGCTCCGCCCCCAAAGCGTGCAAGTCGAGATTTCGATGCTTTGTTTTTTTGACAGTGAGTGCAAGACCTGCTACCCTGTGCAGCCACTTGAGCATGTTCAGCTCCCAAGCAAAACATGCAAAGTGTATCCTCATCTGAGGCTGGGAGTTGGATTTTCACATAAGAGAGGTGTATTCCAAGACAAAGGTAACAAAAAATTGCTTTTTGTTTTGGTGTGTCTCGTGTATTCTTTCGATTGCCTCAGTATCAGTTTCGGATGCTTTGAGAGAAAGTTATACTTACTGTTGGCGCCGACCTGTCATGCTTTGGGGTCGAGACTCCCGCCTAAATATTTATCAAGGTCCGGGTTCGAAACTCCCACCTATATTAATCTTACTGGCACAGTCAAGCGTGTACTGTCAGTCTCGGCGTTGGTTGACCCGGTAGCCTATAGCACTGCTGAGCTCTGTGATCACAGCAATACTCCAAGCGAGGGAGTGGTAATGGTGGTGTGGCAGTCAAGACTTCCTCAGTACGACATCCTCGTCGACCCATGCGGCTGACATCGCTGGTCCAAATGTCAGTCTTGAAGCTAATAGCAGTAGCAAGTAGCTCAGGGATGTGCATTTCAACAATACTGTGTAACTCCGGTAGGGCAACAACTGAAAAATAGCACCTACTTGGTAGTGTGTACCGGGGCTCGAAGTGCTTGACCAGTCGGCGAATAGCATCACCGCAATTCATAAATGTAATATCAACAACCCATAAAGTCCACCCTCTTCTCACTGTGACTGTCCGTGTTCCCATACCAAACTGTAATGGATGACGTGAGAATGCTCTGTATGATGGTTGTGTAAAACTGAACCAGCAGCTGTTGTTTAACCTTGTACTTTTTCAGTTGTCTCAGAAAGTACAGTCTCTGCTGGGCCTTCTTGATGATGTGGTTGGAGTTGATGTCCCATTTCAGTAAGTCGCTGATGTAAGTGCCGACTAATTTTAAATAATCTGTCAGTGTTATTGGTTGGTCAGTGAATATGACGGGAGCCTTGAGGTTCTTTCTTCTCCTGTAGTCTATTGCTATTTCTGTGGTTTTTGAAGCGTTGAGCATGAGGTCGTTGTCCTTACACTACGTCACCATCCGAGCCACTTCACAGTGATACTGTGTTTCATTGTTGTCTGTGATGAGGCTGACTGGTCGTGTCGTCAGCATATTTAAAGACCTTAACTGAGGTCTCCTGAGATGTAAACTGGTTCATGAAGAGGGAGTAGAGCAGAGGGGACAGCACGCAGCCCTGTGGTGCACCAGTACTGAGGGTCAGAGAACAAGATGTCAGATTGTTTAAATTGACATTCTGGCTTCCCTTGCATTTAATGCTACTGGCATCAACAATGTCATACTCTTTATGACCAGACCACATCAGATAGATGGCCTACACATACAGAGACATAGGAGCGCTGTTTCGCTCGCTTGGATACTTTCTCCAGTGAGATACATTCAGCCTCTTGCAAATTGGCGAAAAATTGCCCCCACGTGCAAAGCTGTCATCTAGGCACAGGGTGGCTACTTTGTTTAACACTTCTTTGGTTACTACATGATTCCATGTGTTATTTCATATTTTTGATGTCTTCACTATTATTCTACAATATAGAAAAACGTTTTTTATTTTATAAAAAAAAACCTTGAATGAGTAGGTGTCCAAACTTTTGACTGGTATTGTATATATTTATTTTGACATGGTCTATTGATCCAAGAGACACCAGATTCTTCTTCTTCTGTGCTATTATTTGCTATTTATCTTGAATCGTGTTATTTTTATATTGTCGTGTCTCAGTAGGTCACTAGGCTATTAATAGGAGCTAAGCGCAATGGTCAGGTCACTCTGGGGCAGACATCAGCTTGACATCGAAATGTCAGTCCCTTGAATTCATCCTGAACAATGGATTAAAGTGGGAAATAAAGAAACTCATCTCTGCCTTTTTTGTTTAGTGCTCCAACTCCTTTCTGCCACGAATTAGTCCTTTTGGACGTTTTACTTGGTAAGCCCTTTTGTTGGATATTTGTCATTGTTGTCGGGAATCCATCCTACTTTCGTTTGTTTGCTGTAGCACGGAGGCCTACCTTAACTCCTATATAGCTAACCTCTGCTCCTCCTCCCCTTCCCTACAGACTCCCTGCAGCTCTCTCTCGCTGTCTCTGAAGAGGAGGTTCTCCCTGAGCAGCAGCACTGTGAGCCGGAATGGAGCCCCAGTCTGGGGCAGGAGGACCCCGAGCCCACACAGATTAAAGAGGAACAGGAGGAAGTCAGGACCAGTCAGAAGGAAGAGCAGCTTCAAGGGCTGGAGGCTGATATCATAGAGTTCCAATTCACTCCTTCCTGTGTGAAAAGTGAATGTGATCAGGAGGACCCACTTTGGTCCTTGACTCTTCCCCAAACCCAGACTGTGGAAAACAAAGAGTGTGACTCTATACCAGTGGATCTCAAACCTTTTGGCACTGTGACTCACCTAAAGAGTCTCGCCATTCCCCGTAACCCTCCAGATAATGATAACAATGCCTCCAGCCACAGCTCAGCCATAAGCAGAGACCCAGTAGCACTTGACAGCAGCCCACAATTGGATTCCAGCCCACCATTGGATCCCCACACACCACTAGAGAAACTTTCTTCCAAACCCAGCATCACGTCTAGAAAAACTCACCGCTGCTGTGACTGTGGTGAAATGTTTGCTCCAAAAGCTGACCTGCTGAGTCACGTAACTCTAAACAAGAAGAGACCCAGGGAATGCTGCTTCTGCCAAACCTGTACACTGAAGGCCCATGTCCGACTCTGTCACATGGAGAAACCCTGCACCTGCCCTGATTGTGGCAAGTCATTCAAATACAAAGGAGATCTGTCCAGGCACATGAGGATTCACACAGGAGAGAGATATTTTAGCTGTGGTGACTGTGGGAAAAGTTTCAGTCTCAAGGGGAACCTAATGAAGCATAAACTGACTCACACAGGAGCAAAACCTTTTAGCTGTGGTGACTGTGGGAAGAGCTTCAATCGGAAGGAGAACCTAACCATGCATATACGTACTCACACAGGAGAGAAGCCATTTAGCTGTGTCGACTGTGGGAAAAGCTTCAGTCTCAAGGGGAACCTAATGAAGCATAAACTGACTCACACGGGAGCAAAACCATTTAGCTGTGGTGACTGTGGGAAGAGCTTCTCTGTCAAGGGGAACCTAACCACGCACAAGCTGACTCACACAGGGGAAAAACCATTTAGCTGTGGTGACTGTGGGAAGAGCTTCAATCGCAAGAAAACCCTAACCATGCATACGTATTCACACAGGGGAGAAACTATTTAGCTGTGGTGACTGAGAAAAGCTTCAGTCGGAAAGGGGACCGAGAGGGGCTCATACTGACTCAAACAAGAAATAAACACTTTTAATGTGGTGACTGCAGGAAAGATTTAATGTCAAGGGGAATCTAACCACTCATAAACTGACAAAAAGGAGTGAAACAACATGGCTACTCAGTCTGGTAAAATATTCACTCCTAAGGCTTATCTGCTGAAGCACGTCCACAAAGAAAGAAAATATGAAGAAAACTGAAAGAAAAATATGAAAAACATGATCCTAAATATAACACGTCAATTTAGTGAATACCATTGGTGTTTAATATGAAGCTTTCAAGCATGAAATATCTTTTATCTTTTGACTTTTATTTATCTTACTATGTCTTTGTTTTAAATGTTTTAGCGCAGTTGTGAAAAAAGTCAATAGTTGGATGAGTTGCAGAGGGAATTGAAAATAATGCCATTGTTAATTAATAGTTTTTTTGGTATTAATTAGGCTATTTTCTCTTGAAACATATGGTCTCTACTAGAAACTCATGGACAATATGGACACAGATATAAAAAAAGTAATACTTTATATTATTAGACATTTTAAGTTATTCAAAGTCAAATTTATTCAAGTATACATTACCATAGATTGCCATAGATTACCTGTTTAATTACCAAAAATGATGGTAACACTGGTAATTTACCGGTAGTTTTACAACCCTAGGCCAGACTGCTGTTATTGATACATTAAATATATGCTTTCCAGAAAAGGGCTCCTTCCATTTGTCCAAGACTATTTCTCATCCATTTTGACCTAATGCTGCTCATTCATGATATTGTTTAATCTTGTACAGAGTAATGATATAAAGTCGACTCATGATGAATAATCGATTCTCCCAGATCATCCTATACTTATGATAACCGGGTCGTTCCACGAATAGAGTACAACATGAAGAGGGTACAACAAAACCTATTCCCCATTGGGAGATTGAAAATATTTGGCATGGGTCCTCAGATCCTCAAAAGGTTCTACAGCTGCACCATCGAGAGCATCCTGACGGGTTGCATCACTGCCTGGTATGGCAACTGCTCGGCCTCCGACCGCAAGGCACTACAGAGGGTTGTGCGTATGGCCCAGTACATCACTGGGGCCAAGCTGCCTGCCATCCAGGACCTCTGTACCAGGCGGTGTCAGAGGAAGGCCCTAAAAATTGTCAAAGACTCCAGCCACCCTCGTCATAGACTATTCTCTCTGCTACCGCATGGCAAGCACTACCGGAGCACCAAGTCTAGGTCCAAGAGGCTTCTAAACAGCTTCTACCCCCAAGCCATAAGACTCCTGAACGCCTAATTAACTGGCTACCTAGACTATTTGCATTGCCCCCCCCCCCTTTTACGCTGCTGCTACTCTCTGTTATTATCTATGCATAGCCACTTTAATAACGCGACCTACATGTACAAATTACCTCAATTACCTCAACTAACCGGTGCCCCCGCACATTGACTCTGTATCCCGTGTATATAGCCTCGCTATTGTTATCTTACTGCTGCTCTTTCATTATTTGTTACTTTTATTTATTATTTTTAGGTATTTTTCTTAACTGCATTGTTGGTTAAGGGCTTGTAAGTAAACATTTGGATCATGTGACAAATAACATTTGATTTGAATTTGCATTCCACGAATAGAGTATTTTTAGCGTCTCTTTGATATTTGAAGTAGAAATTGTGCACCAACATTGCATTTAAAAAGCCATTTATATTAAAATAAGTGCCCTTAAATATAGACCACATGGAAATTTGTAAAAATGTGTTGCTAAAGTGCCAATAATTAACATTTTCAACTAGTCACGTTTTTCGAACTTCTAGGAAGATTTTAACCGACTTTAACCGAAAACTTCTCCAAGTTTTCACCATCATTGTAAAGCCCTAGTTATGTTCTTGCTTTGACAGTCATTTTTTATGATTATTATTTATTTATTAGTGATTAATTCATTTTCCATAATTGTAAGGTCAACCCTCTTACATGAACTGAATTCTTATTTCAATATGGTGAAACTATATTATATTTACATTTGGTTAAATAATACTGTAACAGCAGGTGAGTGGCTCTTTTTGGCAATTTTCTGGTGTTTTGTGCTTGAAAACTGACAATGTCAAGCATAACAGTCAACCCTGTTAACCATCGACGGATAGGCTAGAACTGTTTTAACAATATATATTTTTTGGTGAAGCTTGCCTTCAATTGCCCCTGTTTGCACGTGTAGGTGAAAATTCACAACTATGGTTGATTTTCCAGTATCCAGACTATTCTCCCATAAGTATTGAGGCTGAACACATAGGGTTAATTCATAGACATGTGTAAGCAGAATAAAGGCTTAGCTCAGGAGAATGTACAGACTGGGTCAACATGGTGTTAATCACTAGACATGCAAAAACAAGAACGTAAGCAGAAAATGTATGCCTGTGCAGGGTAGCCTAGTGGTTAGAGCGTTGGACTAGTAACCGGAAGGTTGCAAGTTCAAACCCCCGAGCTGACAAGGTACAAATCTGTCGTTCTGCCCCTGAACAGGCAGTTAACCCACTGTTCCTAGGCCGTCATTGAAAATAAGAATTTGTTCTTAACTGACTTGCCTAGTTAAATAAAGGTAAAAAAAAAAAAATAGGCCTGAGGGAAGTAAATGACCTTGTCCTATGACTAGCGTTGAGACATACAATTGTATGTATGTATGTATGTATGTATGTATGTATGTATGTATGTATGTATGTATGTATGTATGTATGTATGTATGTATGTATGTATGTATGTATGTATGTATGTATGTATGTATGTATGTATGTATGTATGTATGTATGTATGTATGTATGTATGTATGTGCCATTACAGGCTTGGGGAGAGCCATTGTGTAGTACCATGAGTACCATGGGACAGACACGTGCATTTGTGTATGGATAAGCCACCAGTAGAATCGGTAAACAAGCAAGAATTGAGACAGAAAGATAATGGTGGCAAGAGGCCAAGGGGTGTTAATCATCTACGTAGAGGGGAGTGACCATGTGTGTTATCTGAAAGTGGAAACCTATAAAGCCTGAGCTCTGTGGCAAGAGAATTCAGTTCTTCCATGGAATTGCTCGGCTTTGTTACTTTGTAGTAAAGTCTCATTGAATTTACAAGTTCCAGTATCTGAAATATTTAGATTCAATATTCCACAACACACGCTACACGTTTTCATTCCCCCTGTCACAAGGGATTTATGGCTGATTTACTTCAATTGCACTTTATTGGTACTATAGTATTTTTTAAAATTTAATCCCTTGAGATGGGAAATCATGTTTTTTCTAATGAAGTTGAACATGTGCTCTTTATGACAGAATGTTAAAACTAGGTGAAGGATGTACTCTATTCGTGGAAATACTTAATCAACCACGGTTTGTATACATGTAGTTATCGTGTTCCTTTACTACTGGTCTGTAGGCTGCCTTGCACGGTAGTAAAAACCCTTCCACCTGGCCGGCGCTTTTTTTGCGTTTCTGGGCTCGCCTCTGATCGGAAACAAGGAATTTTCAAAAATGATTTGACTAGAACACGGAAGTAGGTTTGAAGACGACTCTAGCACAGTTTCTAAACCCAGAGGTGCAATCATAGAAATAAGAATTAATTCTTATTTGTATGGGCGTCTATGAATTAATTCTTATTTGTATGCGCGCAACATCGCGAGACTTCCGGGAACGCTTGTGAAACAAACCAAACAGACCATGCTATGGTTTGGGGTTTGAGAAATCAATGATCGAAGTGAAAATTCTTCCTTAGTTGTTGAACATATTATTACTCTACACTGTTGAAGGTGACAGGTACGTTTTCATTTTCGTCAAAACAACGTTTTGATTTGACGGTCTGCACATGCGCAGTTCGGCCCGAGACGACATTTGACCCGATGACTCTAGTTTGGAGTTTGACCCGTTCTACCAGCAAAAATAAGGCTGTGACCTCGAGGATTTTCCTTAAAAAATAATAGTCCCACAATGAAGATCGTGAAAAATAATATAAAATGTTATACATTTAGACCATTTGTAAGGAAATGTTAGCAGACTTAGAATTTTGTTTAACAATATTAAAAAATAAATAAAGTTAGTCGCCTTTATAGCTCAAGTAATATAGCATTGACATTATTGTTAACAGCACTTCTGGTTTCAAAATCTACAAAGTTTATATTCAGAGGAGCATCGCTGCAGATAATTTTGTATGGTGCAATAAATAATAGTACTTAACAAAACATTGTTGACCATTCAGGTGTAAATATTTTTTTTATAGAAAAAAAAACTTATTTTTAAAATACTTGTAATTACTATTTGTATGATAACTAGTATGAAATATTTTGATAATTGTGCACATTTTCCATCATTTTCACAATAATTATACATTTACAAAATGTACAGGATGGGACATTTATTTTGAAGGATTTCAAAAATCGGTCACCCGGAAGTACTTATTTATTCTTGCCCGCTTCACCGTCGGTTTGATTTTGCATACCTTGTTAGAAATAAAGAAAGATCAAGTGACTCAACTGAAGAGGCTACCTAACTCTCATTTGACTGAAAATGTCTAAACTAGATTTGTTGCGTGTGTTTTTAAATGAGCGCTTAACTGCGGCTGCGGCGGAGATTTTCGGGGCCGTTGAGAAAACGGTAGTGGAGTATCAGGAGGAGAATCATCGGCTTCGTGGACTGCTGCGGATTACACCGGGGATAAAACTATGCAAAAGAGGTTCGTTTGTAGATCTACTGATAGTTACCTATAGTTCTACTAAATTCGCATACTGTTTAGGCAAATGTTCTCCATTTGCTTTTCTTCATACAACGATGGATCTGATTCTGAATGCTGATAGCTTAAAATCACATTCCAATAAAATGTTATTAGTCACATGCGCCGAATACAACCGGTGTAGACCTCACAGTGAAATGCTTACGAGCCCCTAACCAAAAATGCAATTAAAAAAAATACAGATAAGAATAATAAATTAAAGTAATTAAAGAGCAGCAGTAAAATAACAATAGCGATACTATATACAGGGGGGTCCCGGTCCAGAGTCAATGTGCAGAGGCACCGGTTAGTTGAGGTAATATGTACATGTAGGTAGAGTTATTAAAGTGACTATGCATAGATGATGATAACAACAGAGAGTAGCAGCAGTGTAAAATGGGGGATCTAGGTAACCATTTGATTCAGGAGTCTTATGGCTTGGGGGTAGAAGCTGTTTAGAAGCCTCTTGGACCTAGACGTGTGGCTCTCCAGTACCACTTGCCGTGCGGTAGCCGAGAGAACAGTCTATGAATAGGGTGGCTGGAGTCTTTGACAATTTTTAGGGCCTTCCTCTGACACCGGCTGGTATAGAGGTCCTGGATGGCAGGAATCTTGCCACCAGTGATGTACTGGACCGTTCGCACTACCTTCTGTAGTGTCTAAGTGTCGGGGGCCGAGCAGTTGCTATACCAGGCAGTGATGCAACCAGTCAGGATGCTCTCGATGGTGCAGTTATAGAACCCGTTGAGGATCTGAGACCCATGCCAAATCTTTTCAGTCTCTTGAGGGGGAATAGGTTTTGTCGTGCCCTCTTCGCGACTGTCTTGGTGTGCTTGGACCATGTTAGTTTGTTGGTGATGTGGACACCAAGGAACTTGAAGCTCTCAACCTGACGGTATCCAGCCGGTGTCTAGTGCACAAGTTACCATCCAGCTAAATTTATGACATTAAAATGGCTATTTACTCTGGTCCATTTGACTTCTTTATCCACTGTCTCATCAGCCCAACCAGGTAATTTATAAACTTGATCTCCACTATAAAAGCATCTAGACATCATCTCACATTTCCTTTAGACTATCATTTTATTTTCAACATCGGAGATTTGTATAAACCTTGCTGTCTGTCTGTCCGACATTTGCAACATTGTTTCAATATTCAGATTCGATCTCCAGCTGTCCTATAGTAATGGTGTCGGGATGAGACAGGCAGGCAGCTTTTCTCAGCCAGTCGAAATCATGAATCAGTATAATTTCATGGATATATACAAATAACTATCAATAGAAAACAGGTAAAACTAAACAAAGTGCATCTAGTTTGCTGTCTTTCCAGCTTCAGTTTGAAGTGATTTGATTAGCTGTGTTGTTCAGCTCCTCTGAAAAACATTGTCCTGACGAGAGAGCATATTTTCAATGCCAGGCGAAATCGCACCTCATTAGCTCATTGTTATGGATGTGTCAAAATAAAAGTCACTAGAAAACACCTTAACCAAATGCAGCTGCTGCTGTTATTCTGTTTGCACGGTTTGATGTGGCTATAAGTTAGCCCTAGGTGGCTAGCTAGCAAGAAAGGGGGATAAGAATGTTTCCAGCAAGTATGGCAATGGAACATTTAGATTGAACGACTGGGTCGCATCTCTGGCAACCGATAGAATGTCCAGCCGGGCTTGTGTAGCAACCCTAGATTTGTGTTGGAATTAGGGTTTCAAAGGTTTGGTAACTTTCCGAAAAAGGGAATCTGGGAATTTTGCTTAAATTCATCAAAAACGTTAGCTTATAACAGTGAACCTTTTCTGTGGGATACACATAAGGCAATTCTAAGTCTTTGCAACCCTCTGCATGCACAGTGCATTCTTCCATCACATGTACAGCTGATTCTCAAGATCTTGCACACTAATTAGATGCTATTGAGCCCACACTACGAAACCATCTGAGCCAAGGACTACTTGCTGTCTGGTAAGTTGAGATACTGGGTGGGGTGAATATATTTTATATGACAATTTTTTGTTAACTAGTAAATAGTAGCATAGAGCAAAGTGGGTTTAAATAATTTCTGCTAACTGAAGAGTGTTAATTCACCTGTTTCCATACATGTTTTATTTATCTTACAAAAAGAGTTGTTTAATCTAACTGCTTAACTATTTATATGTACATGGAATTGTATTTATTTATTTTACTATTTTTTGTCTAATCTTTACAGGAAAATACCATTATCTGATTTGTGGAGACATTTCCCTGCAGCTAATGTAGAATGAAAAGCTGTGCACATTTGCAAATACTGTGCCAAGTCATATGTGAAGAATGACAAAGATGCAGAATCTTCTGGCCAAGTGCATAAAGTTCCATCAGCGCTCACAACAAGCAACCTCTGACAAAAGTCCCTTTACTTCTATTCGAGGTGAAAATGATGAATCAGACACCTTATCGATAGCAACAGCTCATGGTCCTGGAATCAGATTTTTTTTTGACTCCATGGAAGAAAGCTGATGAATGTCTTGCTCGAGCTGTGTATGCAACTGGTTCACCTCTGATGCTCACAGGCAATGTGTATTGGAAGAGATTTCTGAATGTTCTTTGCCCAGCATACACCCCTCCAACCTGACATGCTTTATCTACTCATTTGCTAGATGCAGAGTTCAAGTGAAGGTCCAGCAAATCATAGAGAAAGCAGACGGTATTGCAATCATCTCTGATGGGTGATCGAATGTTCGTGGACAAGGAATAATGAACTACATCATCTCCACCCCTCAACCAGTATTCTACAAGAGTACAGACACAAGGGACAACAGACACACCAATCTCAACATTGCAGAGGAGCTGAAGGTAGTCATCAATGACCTTGGACCACAGAAGGTATTTGCACTGGTGACAGACAATGCTGCAAACATGAAGGCTGCTTTGTCTAAAGTGGAGGAGTCCTACCCTCATATCACACCCATTGGCTGTGCTGCTCATGCATTGAATCTGCTCCTCAAGGATATCATGGCACTGAAAACAATGGATGTACTCTGCAAGAGAGCCAAGGAAATGGTTAGGTATGTGAAGGGTCATCAAGTTATTGCAGCAATCTACCTCACCAAGCAAAGTGAGAAGAATAAGAGCCACATTGAAGCTGCCCAGCAACACCCGTTGGGGTGGTGTTGTCATCGTGTTTGACAGTCTCCTGGAGGTGGAAGAGTCTCTCCAAGAAAGGGCCATATCACAGTCTGCCGATATGGACAGCCCCATCAAGAGGATCCTCCTGGATGATGTCTTTTGGGAGAGAGTGGTAAGCAGCCTGAAACTCCTGAAACCTATAGCAGTAACCATTGCACTAAATGAGGGAGACAATGCCATCCTGTCTGATGTTCAGACTCTGCTTGCAGAAGTAAGAAGAAATCCATACTGCTCTGTCCACTTCACTGTTGTTACAAGCAGAGGAAACTGCCCATAAATGCCACAGCGTACATGTTGGACCCCAAGTATGCTGGCAAGGGCATCCTGTCAGGTGCAGAGATCAACACGGCCTATGGTGTCATCACTACCGTGTCTCGCCACCTTGGCCTGGATGAGGGCAAGTTTCTTGGCCGTCTGGCGAAGTACACTTCCAAGCAAGGGCTTTGGGATGGAGATGCAATATGGCAGTCGTGCCAACATATCGCATCAGCCACCTGGTTTAAGGGACTTTGTGGATCTGAGGCTCTTTCCCCTGTTGCTTTCATCATCCTCCAAATTGCACCAACATCAGCCGCCTCAGAGCGCAACTGGTCCTTGTTTGGGAACACACACCAAAGCACACAACAGGCTGACCAATACAAGGGTTGAAAAATTGGTGTCCCTCCGGGCAAATTTGAGGCTTTTTGAACCGGACAAGAAGCCATCCTCAACAAGGTTGGAAAGTGGCAGGGAAGATGAGGCCTCAGTCTGATATTCAAGAGGTGGACATTGAGGAGGTCAAGGGAGGGGGAAGACAACCAAAGCTTTAGTTTCTACACTATCATTTTACAGATGTTTAAAATGTTTTTGGGAGACGCGATGGATCATTGGGGATCATTCAATATTCCCTTTTGTTGTTCAGTGAAATCATCCCATGTGAAGAGTCAACTCATTTAATTCAAGTTAAATTTGAAACTAGTCATTTTTATTTCTATTGGAAGGATTTAATCATTTGCAATTATGTCTAAGAAACAAACCTTTTACCGTCTTCATATATGGTAAATATATCCAATGCAAAAAACATCAACATTTAAATGTATTTTTATACATTTGCATATATTCCCGTTAATTCCCACAAAGTTTCTACCTCTGAATATTCCCCAAAATGTGCAACCCTAGTCTGGACTATATATATTTTTTTGTGAAAATGTCAATCGTTATTTGAATATGTTGGTAATACCCAAGAAGCCGGTATTTGGGGGATGTATTGGCACGATTTGCCAACACCCGTGCCAGTATATCCTCCAAACACCGGCTTCCTGGGCGTTATCACTTAAATATGCAATTTTTCACATGTGCCATTGCAAACTGTCATAAACAAATCTCACAAGTATCTGACACCGCAAGCTCCCAGCTACTATCTAATCAACACAACATTGACATTATCCCACCCCTGGTTAGCCACTATTGGCTTAGAAACACAAACCTATCTGCCAATTCATTTCCAGCAATATTGCCCCTGTCTGTCTGTGGTGCACGTTTGTCTATCAATCCGTGTGTAGCCAGTTGATATAAGCATCTTGTGGGTTGACAGAAATACCTTCCTCAAAACCTTCTCAATTAAATGTTAACTGCAAAGTAGACTTACCTATATGTTATTTGCTAACTTTTCCATGAAATGAGCAAGCAGCAGTACAGAACCATAGCTAGACCTGCAAGTTCCTCTCTCGCCAGATGCACAATTAAAGGGGAATTACACTCAATAATCAATTTGTTCTTCCAAACCAAAAGTATTCTGAAGTGATTTAACCATTGACATGGGTTCAGAACATCCAATATTGTTTCTCTATGAACAATTGTAGTTTTGAGAGTAGTTTGAACATGGAAACAAAAATGACCAAGCGGTGCATATTGCTGTTCATTTGAGAAGGGCGCTCCTCCCTCACAACTGTTGCCGGTTCATGTCACCGGGGCCATAGACTGGTGCCCTGTGGCTCAGCATAGCCGAATCTGCCAAATGACAAGAAGCTGCCACGTGGGGAATCGTAGGTGGCTCGTTTCAGCTAGTTTTATCTTGTTCTTGATACCATGTCTTGTTTTGACTGATATGTCAAATTTGCTAGCTAGCTTGTCGCGATACGAAACCTTCAGCCCCGCCCCTTGGCCGGCAGCGGGGTGCTAGAGGTGGTTAGCTTCAGATACTTTAGGTTATCTCGGTATAACCAGGACCGCTCGCGTAGCCCTGCCTCTCTTTCTATATCGATACGTTGTCCACGTAGAGAGGTCTTTTGCCTTGTCACTCTCAACGGTCTAGCTCTAGCTGGGATGTGTGAACCCCACGTTTATCCTCTAGACTCTTTGTTTCACCACTAATTGGTCTTTGAGTTGTTATTAAGCACTAGTCCTACCAGTCTCTATGATTTCCCTGTGGTTGAGTATTTCCCTTCTGTGATGTATCTAGTTTAAAGTGTGAAGACCTTTAGTCAACTTAGTCTCACTACTCTGCCCTTCGGCTATGTATCGCTTGGAAAATAAAACTTAGATCGATAAGACAATTAATGAATCACTACTGCCGCAAGTGCAACAAGACGTTGCTCGTGTTTCCGCCATTACAAGCAAATCTGTCCAAACATCTATCGAAAGTGCATCATGTGCAGAGAAATGCACAGTTTCACTGACCAGCTCGCAGTTCATCTCTCGTTGTCCGATCTACGTTAGGTATGTATGCTAGCAGCTTAGAGCCCACACACGGAGTTAACTAGATTATGCAAACATGGGTTCATGATCAAAAGCAACCATTAGCCAGCTGATTGTTTAGCTATGGGTGTGTTCATAACTTAAATCACCCATTTAAAGATGTTGCAACTTTTTTGTTAAAGTTGCAGCTACAATGAACCCACCCACTCCTCCCTCTAATACCGCTGGTCCAAGCCAAAGACCAGCCCAAAGCCCCTTCACGCTGGCAGCTAGTGGGAGGATGACTGAGGAGAGGGTGAATGAGTGCCACCTAGCCGTGACCAAGTTCATAGTGAAAGGGCTACACCCCTTTGCAACAGTGGAGTCCAAGGGCTTTAGGTAACAGTCTGTCAGTATTCATTTTTAGGATATGGTAGTATAAAAGGGTTGTATGTTAGTCCCATCACTCTACAATACACAACAACACAATAATTAAATAATGATAATTCAACACATGGAAACTTTTTTTTTTTACTGTAGGGAGATGAGCAAGGCGGCAGGGTAGCCTAGTGGTTAGAGCGTTGGACTAGTAACCGAAAGGTTGCAAGTTCAAATCCCTGAGCTGACAAGGTACAAATCTGTCGTTCTGTCCCTGAACAGGCAGTTAACCCACTGTTCCTAGGCCGTCATTGAAAATAAGAATTTGTTCTTAACTGACTTGCCTAGTAAAATAAAGGTAAAAAAATTAATTTAAAAAAGGCACTCAACCACAAAAATACCCCTCCCTCCAGGAGTTACCTCAGTGACACATTCATTCCTACCTGATGTGGTGTAGAAAAGTGATCACTGAGCTGAAGGACGTGCCAAAGCTGGTGTCGTGTCTTTGGCTATGCCGGATTAAGTGATATGACATGATATTCTATAAAATCCTTTCTCCATAATCAATATTACCTGATTGAGCAATACAAAATTGGGTTTCACTATTTATTTACTAAATACCTAACTAATCACACAGAATGAATCATACCTTGATTACAAATTACGTCATAAAGGAAAATGTCCCTAGCGGGCGGAACAGATATGACAGCTGGTTACACAAAAGAAAAGGGGCTGGGTTTGAGTGAAAGAGCGGGAAGACTGAGGGACAAAGGAAGAAGCTGTGCTATCGTAAATACAGTATTTTATGCATTCTAAATTACCGCCCATTTGGAAAAGGAAAATGCAATAAATATTTTGGTAGGCTGGTGGTAGATTGAAGGCTGGATGGTAGATGGAAGGCTGTGTTGCCAAACCGAGTCCTTTGAAGAATGTCTCTGGTGGTCAATTGGATACGTTGTAGTAACATCAGTGTGTGATAGACGGGATACTCTGTCTGTTCCTTCCTAACCCTCGTTTGCAGCTGCTGTTGCTAACTCAACGGCTAGGAGGTATCACTTCTGTAGTGAATAAGAGTTCAAAGTTCATACCATTCGCAACCAAAGCTCACGCTGATGTTGGCTTCGTTCTGTAGTTATTATCTGAACCATTCTGACATCGGACCGTCGTCCTCATACCCTCGGAACAGGAGGTTATATTGTCGTCAAGGCTTTATATTGGAAGGGAGAGGAGGGCGTGTTTGAAAAGTTTTTTAACCCATGTCCCTTCACAGGGGCGGGCCACTGATTGAGCAGAGCCCTAACCTTATGAAAACCCAAATCTCTCATTTGGTAGCTAAAATTACATTTAATCTCTTCACCAATCATTTTATATTCAAACATGTAAATTGAACAACAATTCCATGTGAATCTGATAATTTATGTGTAGACTTTCCACTGTAGAGTTTGTCATCTTATCATTGATGAGAATGTCTCAGATGACAACCGAACTGACATCATATTCATTAAGTACCACCGCATATGTTCAATTGGTCGGATTACCAGAATATAGTTAATTTCCCCCCACCTTCTGATGTTCCCAGGATCTCTATGTTAACCAAGAGGTTTTCAAATTTCACATTAGTAGGGTAGAGAGAGGAAAAGGGGGGGAAGAGGTATTTATGACTGTCATAAACCTAACCCCAGGCCAACGTCATGACACTGGCCATCACATCAGACGGGTGGACCAGCCTCAGGACCACTATCTCACTGTTAGTGTGCCACACAAGCCAGGGGCAGTGTAAAACAGAAGTTCCTCCAGCAGGACAGTGTACAAATTGCAATCTGGCGAAGTAGTGGCAGAGGAGATTTCTGGAAGAGTTTGAGATAGAGCCGAGGAAGATTGTAGCCGCAACTGTTGATAATGCTGGCAATATGGATGTTGCCATCAAGTGGCTACACATCCTAAAAATAGGACGCTTTGCGCACACATTGAATCTGGCAGCACAGAAAATCTACTAAATGGGCAGCCTGAAGCAGAGCAGTGGTCGTGTGGTTCAAGAGATCCTCGATGTCCAAAACAGTCTTGAAGGAATAGCAGCAGCTCCTTGGTAAGAAGCCAGTTCAATCTATTAAGGTATTATTTAGAAATGTCCGCATTTAACAATTTAATTCAATTTTCAAGTAATTAAATAATTAAATGCATGTTTTGTTGTTGTTGTTTCAGGTCTTCCCGCAACACTCACTCATCCTTGATGTCAAGACCAGATGGAAATATCCAACGATGGAGAGATTCATGGAGCAGTATCCAGCGATCCAAGCAGCATCCTTGGACCCCACGACTGCGAAAAGCAATGACCAAGGACAACCTGGACCGTCTGAAGGACGAGGACTTCCATAAGGCTGAGGAGTTTGTCCAGCTCATGGGAATCCTCTATACATCCACACTGTGTGTGTCATGTGACAAGAACGCCACCTGTGGACAGCTCATACCCATCCTCCACAAACTGGAGGAGCACTTCACTGTGAAGATACAACGTTTGTGGCAACCGTCAAAGAGAAGGTGTGGGAGAACCTCTCCGAGCGCTATCAGGATGAGTACATTCAAGCCTTCCTGCATGAGACCGCAGCAATGGACCCCGGATTTAAAGGGAGGCCGGTGAGTGACGCCACCTGGGACAGGCTGAGGAAGGCAACTGTTGAGGCCAATGTGACAGGAGTGACACCAAGGCTGTCAGAGGAGCCGGCGCAGACGGACACGGAGCACCAGCAACAGGAGGAGGAGTCTGAAGGAGAAGGAGAGGAAATGGAGCAGTCCCTCCATTGTACAAAACAAGGAGTGCCTTGGAGGAGCTGTTCTCAGAGGAGGACAGGGAGTTGAGGTTGACGATCCAACAGGACACCTCGTCCCTCACCCTCAGCGAGCGTGTTGACCTAGAGGTGGAGTTCTACGAAGGCCTGCCTCCCATCCCCATGGCTGAAGATACTGTGATGTGGTGGGAGAAGAGCTACTCTGTCCCTCCTCACAGACATTGCAACAAGCTACCTCTGTGCTCAAGTCTCCTCCACCCCTAGAGAGGGTATTTTCGACAGCAGGGAACACAATAAGCTAGGACATGCCCCGACTTCTGCCAGAGAAGGCAAATATGTTGATCTTTCTCCAGAATAACTGCTAAGAACTGTTAGTCCTTCTGCAGCCTACCTGCAGGCCCCACCCGTGTTGTTCTATACCACTGTCTTTTCTTTTATAGCCTACCTGCAGGCCCCACCCGTGTTGTTCTATACCACAGTCTTTTCTTTTACAGCCTACCTGCAGGCCCCACCCGTGTTGTTCTATACCACTGTCTTTTCTTTTACAGCCTACCTGCAGGCCCCACCCGTGTTGTTCTATACCACTGTCTTTTCTTTTACAGCCTACCTGCATGACCCACCCGTGTTGTTCTATACCACTGTCTTTTCTTTTACAGCCTACCTGCAGGCCCCACCCGTGTTGTTCTATACCACTGTCTTTTCTTTTACAGCCTACCTGCATGATCCACCCGTGTTGTTCTATACCACAGTCTTTTCTTTTACAGCCTACCTGCAGGCCCCACCCGTGTTGTTCTATACCACTGTCTTTTCTTTTACAGCCTACCTGCAGGCCCCACCCGTGTTGTTCTATACCACTGTCTTTTCTTTTACAGCCTACCTGCATGACCCACCCGTGTTGTTCTATACCACTGTCTTTTCTTTTACAGCCTACCTGCAGGCCCCACCCGTGTTGTTCTATACCACTGTCTTTTCTTTTACAGCCTACCTGCAGGCCCCACCCGTGTTGTTCTATACCACTGTCTTTTCTTTTACAGCCTACCTGCAGGCCCCACCCGTGTTGTTCTATACCACTGTCTTTTCTTTTACAGCCTACCTGCAGGCCCCACCCGTGTTGTTCTATACCACTGTCTTTTCTTTTACAGCCTACCTGCAGGCCCCACCCGTGTTGTTCTATACCACTGTCTTTTCTTTTACAGCCTACCTGCAGGCCCCACCCGTGTTGTTCTATACCACTGTCTTTTCTTTTACAGCCTACCTGCATGACCCACCCGTGTTGTTCTATACCACTGTCTTTTCTTTTACAGCCTACCTGCATGACCCACCCGTGTTGTTCTATACCACTGTCTTTTCTTTTACAGCCTACCTGCAGGCCCCACCCGTGTTGTTCTATACCACTGTCTTTTCTTTTACAGCCTACCTGCAGGCCCCACCCGTGTTGTTCTATACCACTGTCTTTTCTTTTACAGCCTACCTGCAGGCCCCACCCGTGTTGTTCTATACCACTGTCTTTTCTTTTACAGCCTACCTGCAGGCCCCACCTGTGTTGTTCTATACCACTGTCTTTTCTTTTACAGCCTACCTGCATGACCCACCCGTGTTGTTCTATACCACTGTCTTTTCTTTTACAGCCTACCTGCAGGCCCCACCTGTGTTGTTCTATACCACTGTCTTTTCTTTTACAGCCTACCTGCATCACCCACCCGTGTTGTTCTATACCACTGTCTTTTCTTTTACAGCCTACCTGCAGGCCCCACCCGTGTTGTTCTATACCACTGTCTTTTCTTTTACAGCCTACCTGCAGGCTCCACCTGTGTTGTT